>NC_028644.1:57498629-57501944 GCF_001406875.1 Solanum pennellii
TCGTACATAAACTTTTTTCTTTGATGAAAGGACAAGTCCGATGGAACAATATCACTAGCCAGATAGTTCGCAAAATCTGCGAACCATGGAATCAAGTCTTGTGAAGCAGCCAATACATGCTCATCGGGGAAAGTATCATCAATGTCAGTCTTATCCCCCAACTCTCTCATAGCTTCATCCTCTAGACGGGACAAATGATCAGCAACTTGATTTTACAGTTCCTTTTCTATCCATCACTTCAAAGTCAAATTCTTGTAGCAATAATACCCAACGAATCAACCTAGGTTTCGCATCCTTCTTTGCCATCAAATATCTCAATGCTGAGTGGTCAGTATGCACTATAACTCTAGTACCTAGCAAATAGGAGCGGAATTTCTCAAAAGCAAAGACTACTGCAAGGAGTTCTTGCTCAGTCACTGTGTAGTTCTTCTGAGCTTCATTTAGGGCTTTACTAGCATAGTAAATGGGGTGAAGGATTTTGTTCTTTCTTTGTCCCAATACTACACCAAGAGCAACCCCACTAGCATCGCACATCACATCAAATGGACTGTTCCAATCCAGAGAAATAATGATAGGTGCAGACACCAATTTTTCTTTTAGCTCACCGAATGCTTTAAGACAGGATTCATCAAAACAAAATTTACAATCTTTCTCCAGCAGTTTGCACAATGGATGTGCAATCTTTGAAAAGTCTTTGATGAATCTCCGGTAAAGAAAGCTTCTCACACCTTTCACAGAGATCGGTGGGGGAAGTCTCTCTATTACCTCGACTTTAGCTCGATCAACCTCTATGCCCTTTTCTGAAGTGCGATGACCCAAAACAATACCTTCTTTCACCATGAAATGACATTTTTCCCAATTCAGTACTAAATTGCATTCTTCACATCTCTTAAGGACCTCCGATAAATTGTTCAAACACCACTCGAATGAATCACCAACCACAGAAAAATCATCCATAAAAACTTCTATAGTATCTTCCACCATGTCGGAAAATATCGACATCATACATCTCTGAAATGTGGCGGGTGCATTACACAACCCAAACGGCATTCTTTTGAATGCAAAGGTCCCATATGGACAAGTAAAAGTGGTTTTCTCTTGATCTTCTGGTGCAATAGAAATCTGATTATACCCCGAATATCCATCAAGAAAACAGTACCACCCTTTTCCGGCAAGTCTATCCAACATCTGATCCATGAAGGGCATAGGAAAGTGGTCTTTTTCAGTCCATGAATTTAATTTGCGGTAATCCATACACGCCCTCCATCCCGTAATCGGTCTCATTGGAACAAGTTCATTTTTTTCGTTGGGGACCACAGTCATTCCCCCTTTCTTAGGTACACACTGAACAGGGCATACCCAATTACTATCGGCGATCGGATAGATTACTCCGGCATCCAACCACTTAATGATTTCCTTCTTCACGACCTCTTGCATAGGAGGATTTAAGTGTCTCTGGTGCTCAATACTTGGCTTATGATCAGGCATGAGTTGGATTTTATGAGAGCAAATACCAGGAGGGATCCCAATAATGTCCGCAATAGTCCACCCAATAGCTCTTTTGAACCTTTTTAGTACCTTCACCAAACTTTGAACCTGTTGTTCATCCAGGTCTGATGCAATGATTACCGGCAAAGTGTCACCATTTCCTAAGAATTCATACTTGAGATGAGGTGGGAGAGCTTTTAGTTCTAATTTTGGAGCCTCCTCTATAGATGGTTTCGCGGGTGGGGACTCGCAATTCTTCATATCTAACTCATATATCTTCGGTTTAAACCGAACATCACCTCGATCAAGAGCCGCGACTAATGACTCATACTTTTCAATGCAATCGCTATCAAAATTCATTATCACTGCCGCTAATGCTTCTATACCTAGACGTTCTTCTATTTGTGTCTCAAATGTCTCACCAATATTATAGGATATGGCAGATACCGATTGGAGCTCACCACTCTGCCTTATGGACCTACAAATGTTAAAGGTCACTTCCTCATTGTTCAACCGAAATTTCTTCTGCCCCTTTTCCATATCAACTAAGGCTCTACCTGTAGCAAGGAATGACCTCCCTAGAATAATAGGCACTTCAAAATCGACTTCGCAATCAAGAATAACAAAATCCGCCGGAAATATGAATGACTCCACTTTTACTAGCACATCATAGAGTATCCCTATAGGCCTTTTCACTGTTCGATCAGCCATCAGTAGCCGCATCGCAGTGGACTTTGGGTCACCCAAACCCAACTTCTTGTAAATCGAGAGGGGCATGAGATTTATGCTTGCCCCCAGATCACATAATGCTTTCGCAAAATGTAATAGCCCGATTGTACAAGGAATAGTGAACGCACCCAGATCTTCTTTCTTTTGTACCAGAGATCTTGTGTCAATAGCACTACAGTGCTGCATTCTATCATCATCCTCAAAAGTGACCGATCTTTTCTTTGTAACTAGATCTTTCATAAACTTGGCGTAACTAGGCATTTGTTCTAAAGCTTCTACCAAAGGGACATTGATAGAAAGTTGTTTCAACATTGTTATAAAACGCTGATATTTACCATCCTTGGTCTTTTTCAATAATCTTTGAGAAAATGGGGGTGGTGGCCTAGGCATGGGAGTTACTTTTTTAGGCACTTTAGCATCTTTTGCAGTGTTATCCTCTACTTCACCATTAATATCTACCACATTATCAGTATCTTTGGTCACCTTTTTCTCATTAGTTGGCATAGGTGGGTCAATGGTTTGCTTACCACCGCGAGTAGTGATTGCCATACAATGTCTATCATTTTTCAGATTTTGGACAGTGTTGCTAGGAAGAGTGCCCGGTTGCCGTGTGTTCACAGTTGCAGATAATTGGGCCAATTGTAACTCAAGTTGCTTAATCGATATTGCATGTGTATCGACTTTTTGCCCAATACCCGCTAAATCATTCCTCAACTCTTTATTGTGCTCATCACTAGCATCGAACCTCATCATTATTTTATGCAACATATCCTCAACTCGTGCCATACTACCTCTACCATCCCTAGGAGTAACTTCACAATTTTGAGGAGGAACATAGGGCCCATTCCTGTCATTTCTATTACCATAGTTACCCCTGTTGAAGTTGTTGTCGCGGTTGTAGTTTCCATCTCGGACATAATGACCCTCACGGTTGTAGTTACCATAGTTCCGACCTAGGTTCCCTAGACCTTGGCGCCAATTCTCCTGATTAGAGCCTTGGGCACTTGGTCGGAAACCCCTCGTCTGCTCATTTACCGCATAGGAATCCTCCTCATAATAATACTCATCATTTTGTGGCGGTGGTTTCGACAAGTAGTT
>NC_028644.1:57503714-57554898 GCF_001406875.1 Solanum pennellii
TAGTGTACGCTCTAATTCGTGATCATAGGGAAACAAGGGTTCTCTTCCTCTCCGTGTATTTGGCATAAAAGGAAGATGGTTCTGCAAGAATAATAAACAATAAAACAAAGTAAAATCAAGAAAATATCAACTAAACTATAGTAATAAGTTTAAGTTAATCTAAAAGCTACTTTCCCCGGCAGCGGCGCCAAAATTTGATACGCTCAAACTTACTTCTGAAATAAGAAGTAAAGCGGTCGTGTCAAGTAAATAACCCAACTAGTGAGGTTGGGATCGTTCCCATGAGGAAAATAGTTTAGACTTAACTTCAATCTATTACTACTATTGTTCAGTCAATTACTTCCTTGGAAAGCATAAAATGATTAAAAAAAGGGGGGGTTTATTCCTAAATAAATAAAAATAACTAGCGAAATAAAAGGAGACAACTAACAACTTCGAATGTTGGAGTTTAATCAATTAATCAAAGTAACTAAGGTTTACGTGTTCCCCACAGGTTCATAACTCAATAAGTCTAACTATAACAATTCTTTCCTAGTATCTTGCATGCAAAGTGATAAGTTATGTATTTCTAAATCCTTGGTCCGGCATCTAGAAAATTTCACTCCGCACCTTGGTCCGGCTACGTGTGTTGCTTTCCTAACCCTTATCTTTACCTCATATTAAGCATCGCATTCGATATTTGACTAAGTTATTACCTCGTACCAATCAATACTAGCCTATTAGATAGTATACACTAAATCTATGTTAATAATTCTTTTCCTATTATCTACCTCCTTGGTCCGGCAAGTAGCATTAAGGCGAGTTCTAACGTTGATCATCCGTTAAAAAGACTTCTAAGCGAAAGAATTATTAATACATGCAAGACACTATTCTAGAATTGTTATTTTAGTTAGGTTTTACCTCATTATTAGCCTATGGCTCCCACAACCCTAGTTATGGAGTTTAGTTACCCATAGTCATAATTGCAATATTCAAATATGTGATATAAGAATTCATGTACTTACTTCAATGAGAAAGAGTAAAATCCGAAAGTTCACTTGATTAATCAGCAAAAGTCACCAACAATCAATGATAAAGTCTCAATATAATCAATAATCTCTCAAAGAGTCTACAAAATAATCACGAGTCTCACAATATTCAAAGGTCTAAATTTGATCCAGAGTCTAACCTCAAAAACAAGGTTTTTCGAACTATTTATAGAAAATAAAAACCTAATTAAACAAGGACTCTATTTGCTGGAAATCTGTCAAAACGCGGCTGGGTCGACGGACATCGCGACGGGACGTCGTGGTCATGACGGGACGTCGTGGACTCCGTCGTCCCATACTTTGCAACTTTCTTCTGCTGCTCTCTTCATTACCCTCGACGGCAGGTATAACGGATTGTTACGAGCACAACGGTCCGTCGAGGGACTCCGTTTCAAAACACTTGAACTCTTGGAATATGGGTATTGGGGCTACTTCTCTGATCTTGATGACGAATCTGCAGGACGGACCGTCATGGCAACGACGGTCCGTCACGCTTTCCGTAACCCCACACTTGGTCATACTTCCCCATCTTCCTTCAGCAGCTGCACTACGCTGCCACCTACGGACCGTCACAGGCATGACGGACCGTCACAAGCTCCGTAGGTGGTCTCTTCTGCATTTCTTCGCTCAAAAACCTCCGCATTCATCTTTGGACGGATTTCCTGCAAATAACGAGAAACTTATATAAAAATTAGCACAAAAAGGCTTTTGGACACACTAAACTTAAGAAAAAGTATTAATAATACCGTGAAACCACGGTATATCATGGAGGTAATAGATATTTTATCACTTTCATTGATGATTTTTCTACGTTTACATATGTTTACTTGATGAAAAATAAAAGTAATGCTTTTGAAAATTTCAAAACTTATCTCAATGAGGTTGAAAATCAGTTTGGAAGAAAAATAAAAAGAATTAGAAGTGATAGAGGCCGTGAATATGAATCAAATGAGTTTAATTCTTTTGTTAGATCATTGGGAATAATTCATGAAACTAGTCCTCCTTACTCTCCTTCGTCTAATGGAGTAGCAGAAAGGAAAAATAGAACTTTGGTTGAATTGACTAATGCCATGCTTATTGAGTCACATGCACCTTTAAATTTTTGGGGTGAAGCTATCTTAACTGCTTGATATGTGTTGAATCGTGTGCCTCATAAAAAGTCTAAATTGACACCTTTTGAATTGTGGAAAGGTTACAAGCCAAGTTTGGGATATCTAAGAGTTTGGGGTTGTCTAGTCTTTGTGAGGCTAATGGATCCCAAGATTACAAAGTTGGGTAAGAAAGTTACTACTTGTGCTTTTCTTGGTTATGCTTCAAATAGTACAGCCTATAGATTTTTTAATCTTGAAGATAATATTATAATAGAATCTGGTGATGTAATTTTTCATGAAAATAAATTTCCTTTTGATACTAAAAATAGTGGGGGTCAAAGGATTGAACAAAATATTTTGTCACTACCTAGTTCTTCTATTTCAACTTTGAAAAATAAAGAAGTTGGTGATTTTGAGTTAAGAAGAAGCAATAGAGCTAGAGTAGAAAAAGATTTTGGTCCTGATTTTTATGTGTTTAATGTTGAAAATGACCCTCTAACTTTGAAAGAATCACTATCTTCACATGATTCTATTTTTTGGAAAGAGGCTGTAAATGATGAAATGGAATCTCTAATTTCTAATAAAACTTGGAAGTTAGTTGATTTACTACCGGGTTGTAAAACAATTGGTTGTAAATGGGTCTTAAGGAAAAAGTTAAAACCGGATGGTTCTATTGATAAATACAAGGCTAGGCTAGTTGCAAAAGGTTTTAAACAACTAGAAGGCCTAGAATTTTTTGATACTTTTTTCTCCGGTAACAAGAAATACATCTATTAAACTTTTAGTTGCTATGGCTGCAATTTTTGACTTGCAAATTCATCAAATGGATGTAAAAACTGCTTTTCTAAATGGAGCCCTAAATGAAGAGATTTATATGGACCAACCCGAGTGTTTTGTTGAATCAGGCCAAGAAAGCAAAGTATGTAAACTTACTAAATCCCTATATGGCTTGAAACAGGCACCAAAGCAATGGCATGAAAATTTTGATTCCTGCATGATTGAAATGGTTTTAAAACAAATGAGTGTGATAAGTGCATATATCATAAGTCTTGGAATAATTCACATGTGATCATTTGCTTATATATTGATGATTTGTTGATATTTGGCTCTAACATGAATGTTATTTATGAAGCTAAAAATGTTCTTAGAAGTCATTTTGATATGAAAGATCTTGGTGAGGCAAAATTTTGTTCTTGAATAAAAATAACAACAACATGTGAGGGGATTTTCCTTGACCAGTCACATTATGTTGACAAAATTATAAAAAAATATAACTTTCATGATTGCAAGCATGTTGCTACTCCTTTTGATTCAAGTGTTCACTTATTTCCTGTTGAAAGTGAAAATGATGTAATAAATCAAAAGGAATATGCTAGTATAATCGAAAGTTTGAGATATGTGACTGATTGCACTAGGCCTGATATTGCATATGCAGTAGGAGTACTTGGCAGGTTTACAAGCAAGCCAGGTAATGAACATTGGCATGCTTTAACAAGAGTTATGATATTTTTGATTGGAACAAAAAATTGTTGTTTGTTCTTTGAAAAATATCCTGCTATACTTGAAGGCTTTTGTGATGCAGATTTGAACACTTCGTCTGGTGATTCCTGTTCTATAACTGGTTATGTCTTTACTTTAGGTGGTGGTGCTATTTGTTGGAGATCAAAAAAGCAAACTATAATTGCTAACTCTACCATGGAGGCTGAACTAAGTGCTTTAGCTTCAGCTAGTGAGGAAGCGAATTGGTTAAGAGATTTATTGTTTCAAATTCGTTATTTTGAAAAACCAATTCCTCTTATTTTAATTCATTGTGATAGCACCGCTGCAATTGGTAGAGTTCAAAACCGTTATTACAACGGTAAATCCAGACCTATAAGAAGGAAACACAATAATGTAAGATCGTATTTGACAAATGGTACCATTAATGTTGATTATGTCAAATCTTGTGATAATCTTGCAGGTCCTCTTACGAAGGCCTTAACAAAAGAAAAGGTCTGGAGCACATCGAGGGGGATGGGATTGAAGCCTACAAATTCCTTGAGTCATATATGAGGAAACTCAACCTGGGGACTAGAGATCCTATAACCAGGTTCAAAGGGAAAAACTAGTCATATGATGACTTGTTGTGAAAAATGCACTATTTTTTCCCTCCCTATGATGTGAGTGCATTGTTTCCTGTAGTTTTTGAAGGTTGAGTTGATAAAACTCTTAATGAATATCTGTAGGCTGTAATGGTGGAGTGTTAATCTTACAGGAGCACTCTCGACAGATTTCACCTATGTGATGTGTGGAAGTAGGTCGCTTCCTATGAGAATGGGGCTTATTCTCAAATGCACTCATGAAACCGGGATAGCACATGACCATAACGTCCTGGTTGTTAAAGCTCATGTCAACACCTTGATTATTATGTGTGAGCAGAGATATTTTATTTTCCCTAAGCAGTCATAGTTCAAGTCTGAAACCACTACGACTCTGGAGTAAAAGTTATTGTTTCACTAAGTGGAGGTTCAATGCAGAGCACACCTTCATTATGCATAGTAGTCTTCCTACAATTGATATACTCTCTTATCTAAATATTAAAATGAGTAGGGGATTGTTAGGTTATTAAGATTTTAATATTAATATTTAACATATTAAATTGCTTTATTTGGAGTTATAAGAATGATCATTGGTAGGCATTTGTGTTTTAGACTACCAATTTAATCATGCTATTCATCTTTGACTTGGTAGCCATGTAATGCCATTACTTTTGGCTTTATTGGTTGAATTCATTGTGAGATAAAAACATTCCAATAAACATTGGAATGGATAACTTCAACATCATCCATTAGCATTGGTTGTCCATCATTTTATTTCATTCTTAATTCCTCCATTACTCTTTGTAACCTGTATAACCTATGTAACTCCTATTGTAACCTATGTAACCTATGAAACTCCTAAGGCCATTATCTTCACTATTTACTACCTCCATTATCTTCCTATTCATTGCTAGGAAGAATTTTTGTAGTATAAATAGTGGTGGTCTTCATTTGGTTTGGGACACACAAAAAACACAAGAAAAAACAAAGAGTGAAAGAGTTAGTCTAAAAGAGAGTTCTTATTAGTTGAAGGGAGGTGTTTTTTTTTGTGGAGCTTTGGACTCAACTCTTGTCTAGAGTTGTTGAGTTATACTTTGTGAAGGCTGTTGTATCCTGGAGGGGACAAGTCAAAGAGGACTACTGCTGGACCGGTGAAAACATTTGCTGCAGTGGGCTTGAATCTTCTTAAAGAGAGCGAGATATCCGATTTCTTCATATTATTTTCAATTGTAATCTTGCAATTTTATTATACTGTAAGTTTTTTCACCAACAAGACATTCTTCATTTTTGTAGGGTCATCATTGTCGCTAACATATCCAGCATTCGACTTGTCAACACCATACTTCCATAACAGCATCGCATATCTTTTGCGAAGATAGTCACTTTCAAAACTCTTATTTGACATGTTGATTTCATCACTCAAAAATTCCGCAAATACAGCTACAAAAATTTTGCTTTCACTATAAAAAAAGAAGATTAATTATAATAATGAATTAGATACAATAAATAGAAGGAATAAAAGAAACAATACTCACAGGCCATCACTTATTTGTTGCATGGTGTCTTGAGCAAACTCTACATCAAACGAATGTTATGGACCCAAATGTTCTCTAGTTTTCTTGTCTTTATATGCATCCAATGCTTCCCAATCAGTTCTTTCATTATTTTTGAAGAACCCACTATCATGAAGGTAGTTTGGAAGGATTTGGGACAACTTCGTGATGTCTTTATTATGAACTCTTTTCCTTGATCCCGAAGTTGAGTCATATACCCTTATTAGCCTTTCTTTTAGAACACAACAATCAATACCCAATGAAAATCTTCATCACAATTTACTGGAATGTAAACATCATCTACTAAATGTCATGGTAAAACAGCAGGAATAGAAAACCCATTGATGATGTTAATGATAGACCTTTCATGAAATGTTACGGTCGCACCACAAAGTATGTGTTCCTGTGTGCTAATAGTGTCATCTGCTTGATTGTTATAATACCTTGTGTGTGCATCGATTATATGAGACTTAAACAAGCTATTGACTGTAGTATATCTGTACTGATCCATGCTTCTTTGTTTAGACTTCTTATGTAGATAGTAAAAGATTACATCTATATGCTGCAAAATAGGAAGAAAACATAATACATGAAATCAGTACAATATGATAAAAGACATTTGATACATGGAAACATATGCTGAAAATAATTTGAGACCCTTACTGATACATGTACAATGAATATCATATACATAAGCACTTTGATACTTAATATAAATAACAATCTTCAACATGATAAAAAAAATGTGAACTAGTACTTGATACATAAGTGTAAATACAGAATATAAAGTATTGAAATTGATACTTAATATAAAAAATAAGTAGTAATGTGATACATACAATGTACAATTTGACAAAATAAAGTATATGATACCTCATCAGTCCAACATTTATTCGGCTGTGACATAGTATAAAATCAGTTCTTGTCCAGAGAAAATATGACAACAAAATCAATATAATCAAAATCAAACAGAGCAGATTTGGATCTGTATTTGTCCTCAGATGGTTTCCTATACATGGAAAGAATTTTTATAAACAAAATAAGAAAAATTTTATACAACACATAATTTGCAAGATATATTATAAAAACTTACTTAGTCGCGTGTGATTTTAAGAGTCTCTTTTCAATCCATTGCGAGAACTCATCCATCATACCTTACGACAATTGTTCAAGGATATCACAAGCTTGAAATGGATGGAATGGGCAAACGTCGTCATCTATTTTCGCCTTGCCTTTATTGTTGGATCCAAAATCTGTCAAAAATGGAGACCGTATAATTCTTGAAGGCATCCTATGTCTTGGTGCTGGAGTCTTTGTATCAGGATGATGTGCAGATTTTTTTTCGGGTAGTTGACTGGGTAGTTGGCTATCAGATAACCAAAAATCACTCTCAGTTTGTTATAGATGACTCATCAAACTCAGCGGTTGAACATTATTTTCCACTTCTGGAGATACGCATATAAGCGCATCTACCACTGTTTTAATACCAGCTGAATTTGGAGTAGATGTGGTACAATCCTACTTAATTTTAGGTAATAATAATAAAAAGTTAAAATAAAATAGACAACTTATCATATTTGTGAATAACCAGTTAAGAACCTTACAAATGTATCAACAAGAAACAGATTTGGATCGTGCTTTTCTATGTTATGCTGAAGTGTATCAACATCATGTTCATCCCCACTTAAAACCTTTATGTTTGAATGAGAAACTACATCAATTGTATCATCCTAATAAATATGATGTTAGACTACATTCTAATAATACATACAAAATAATTAATGCATATTGACCTTACCATCAACCAACCATATTCATCCATTAATAGATTTAATAACATCACGTAATAGTAATCAACACAAAAACTAAGTCAATTGCATTATCACTAACCAATTCAACATCAATTCATAACCTAGGGTTTGGGAAATAGAGTCAATTCATGATCTCTTTCATAGAGTTAGATCTAATATAAAGAACTACCCTAATTCACCAATAATCAAACATAATTCATTCATAATACTCAAAAGAAATCAAGAACAATACAATTTGAAAGGTAAATTTCAAATTAAAAGTAAACCCATGTTTTCATCAACTTTGAAAATCAATTTGAAGGAATCTCTTGGGGAAAGGAGTCCCAAGAGTGAAAAACTTTCATACCTTAGCTATTCTTGAAGATTGATGGACAGAAAGTTGAATCTTGGAGCCTTAGTGACCTTAAATTGCTCTTCAATGGAGTCTTGTGGAAATAGAGAGAGAAAGTAGAAAGAAGGAAGAGGATTAGAGTTTGGGGAATTGAAGTATGTTAGGTTAGTTTAATGGGGGTTAGACCTTTTATAGTTCCCTAAATAAATTAATTAAACACCCCCTAACCCTTAATAAACTAACTAACTAACTAACTAATCAATTCCCTCACTTAAAACTCAACATTCAAAACCAGACCCTGACCTTCGGTCCGTAGGTCAGTCGATGCCCCCGTACTGTACAACCGTCGTTGGCGACAGAGAGTGGTCTTTTTGAACACTTTGGAGATTTGGCTAAGGCTGGACCAACGACCACTATTGATAGGCCATAGACCCATCGACGGCTCGTCGATTGGTCCGTCGTTTGTCCACTGTCAATTTGACAACTTCTGGTCAAATGCTAGGGTCCTCTCCAAGGGCCCCTAGGGTGGTCCTTGGGGAGTCGTACCTAGAAGTTTCGACCCTGCACACACTCTAATACATGTTTAAAACCTTTCTACCAATTTTCATTGAATTCCGACTCTTAAAACCCCATGAAACATTTTACTTATGAAAGACAGAGATTGGTATTCACGCAAACCTCTTATCCCACTAATATTACCTTATAGACAATATTTGCTTTGTATTTTTCTTGTCATCTTACCACATGTGTTTTGCATGTGTATTCCACATTAAACTGTTGAGATGTCATATGAACATGTGAAAAGAACAACTACATTTTATATTTTCACATTTGTTGTAAGTGTTTTTATGAAAAAAAAACTTGAAACATTTTAAAATATTATAGTTTGAAGTTAGAAGATCTTGTTAACTTGATAATACATTTGTGAAATATATAATACTTTAATTTAAATACAAATACCTACTCAAATATAAATATATATTTGCATTAATGAAAATATTTATATTATAAAATTATTATTAAATAAATAATAAGAATTACTAATACAAACTTCGACTGGCATTATTACAGGTGATGTGAATTTGTCTTCGTCAAAAATACTGAAATATTAAGAAATAATAAATAAGTCAAAAGGACAATGTTTATATAGTAATAACTATTTTGAAGAAATTTTCGTGAGAATTTAAATCACATAATTAGAATTGATAAATAAAGTTATTCATTTGTCTTGAGCATAAAAAATAAATCGTAACAATTCTCTAAATTTTTGAAAAGATATTCAGATATATCTATATCACTAGAGAAATTGTTAATAAAAACAAATGAATTTAGACTACATCATTTAGAACGTTACATACTGATGTACATATTAAGCAAAAAAATAATTATTATATCATCAAAATTATTTTCCTCAAGTGCTCAAGGTTATGGAGTATACCCTTTTAGGATAGAACGACTTACTTAATCAGAATAGTGGTACATCATATTCCGCTAAACTTCGAACTCACTCAATGACAATAAATTACACAAAAAGAAAATTAAAATGCAAGAAGAGGAAGAATAGAAGATTAAAAAAATTATGGTTGAAAACTGAGAGAAAACCCCTCTATTTATAGTCAACAGAGGGTAGTAAGAACAATATTTTTTGTGTCTTATTTGAAAAGTCGTGATCTTTTCAAGAAGTCACAATCCTTTGAAAAAGTCACAACTGATTGAAAAAGTCATAACTCTAGGGAAAAGTCAAAATTCATCGAAAAATCACAACCCTTCAAAAAAAGTCACAGCTTGTCGAAAAAGTCACAACTCATCGAAAAAGTCACAACTTAAATTAAGGATATCATAGTAATTTAACATTCAATTTAGGAGTTCAAGTATATATATATATATATATATATATATATATATATAAAGAACCTTAGACACGCCTATGTGGCGCCACTACAAATTAGAATTTTCTTCTAATTTATTTATTTTCAAAATTAAACTTCCCATTCTCTCAAAACCTTCACAACCATCTTAAAAATTAAGTCTCTATCAATTCTTTCATTATGTATAACTGTCATCCCCCCTTTGAACTTACTTAGACACTAATTGCTAGATGAGAACATTAGGTCAAACTTAAGTTTAATCAACTGGTACCAAAATGAGATATTGGGCCAATCTATGCACGTTTGTTGGCTCAGATGTATATATTAACAATTGTATATTGAGAATTTTCTTTTTATTTGAAATTGTGAATGCTTCTCGGTTCTCTTGTTAATCTCATGTATACTTGCATTGTTCCATGCATTAGTCTATCATTTCTTGATAATCTTACTTTTATAATCTTACTTTATGTTTGTTGATTTGAGTTAATCATTTTTTTTATCTAGGGGTGGTACAATATAGATTGAAGGTCAATTTATTAGAGCTTTGAATTGATATTTGAAGTACATGTTGTTGTTGGATTATGAAAGTGTGAATGAAATATGAAGAATTGCGACTATCATGAAAAGTTGTGACTTTTATGAATAGTTTTGACTTTATAAAGAATTGCGACGTTTATGAAAATTTATTACTTGTATGAAAGGTTATTAGATTTCCGAAGGGTTGTAACTTTTTTGAAGAGTTGTGACCTTTATAATAAGGCATAATAAGTGTTTGTCACACCGCCCTTTGTTGTTTATAAATAGAGAGATTTCCTCTCATTTTAAAACAACAAAAATTCTGAACTTTTTCTTCTTCTTCTATATAATTAAAAACTTGTGTACTTTGCTCATGTTGTGTGACTCACTAACACCATTATTTTTGTATCAATAAAATGGTGAATAAAATCGTTCTATCCTAAGAGTACACACCCCAGAAAAATTTTGAACTAAGACTCGAACCGTTCTTCATAGTGAGTGAGATTTTTGGCAAAGAATTTAAAATTTCTTGAGTGTTAAGGTCACTATATATAACACCTTAAATCCAAGAAGAACCAAAGAGAAAAACATTCAAGTCATTCATGTTTTTCTTAAGTTTTGGGTCAACTTCAAATGACCATAACTTTAGCACAAAATGATTTAGTAGACTCATAAGATATAAAATTAAAGCCCTTCGAGTCCTCTTTTCAACACCACCGAGTTTGTTAAATTTTGAGCTCTATTTATTACTGATTTATTGACGACGCGCAAATTAACCTGACAACAACTTCGCGATGACTTCGTAATACGAACTTCACTGTCTTTTGAAAAATTATTCCGAATCCCAGCTCGTTTTTATTTATTTCTTTAGGGGTATTTTACTCCTAGAAACCCTTAGGAGGTCACCTAAATTTCCCTAAACGTATAGAAAATCAGTCATCCGCTCCAAAAATTCTAGGCTCAAAGAGTTGAAGAAATGCTTAGGCTAGGGTTCATCTTTCAAGATTTTCTTTCAATTTGCTTCAGGAAGATTGTTCCTTCAGGTATGTAAGCTTCTATAATGTTAGGTTTGTTCACCCACACGTGAATCATGTTAATTTTAGCATTAAGTTCGTTCTACAAAGTTGAAAGTATAATGTTCTTGAATTATGTTCTTGAAATTGGCTTTAGTTCTTAAGTTTAGATGAGATTGTTGAGTTCTTGATGAAAACATGTCGACTTAAGAGTTGTATATGAGTTGGTTCTCGTGTTTGTGTGTTGGATATCTAAATCTAAAGAGGAATTGAGAAAAATAATTGAGTTTAGGTGAGTTGGGGTTAGAAATAGAAGAAGGAAAAAGTCGGGTGAATCTGGAACCTTGCTCCACATCGCGGACCTGCCTCCCCATTTCATAAAGTTTGTCTTCGCTTCGCGCAGAGGCCACAAACCTCTCTACCTCAAAAGTTATTTTTCGACCAAATATTAAAATGCATCTCTGCGTTGCAAACTTGCTTTCAGACAGTGACTTATTTATCGTTTCTCATGTTTAACTATCTGAAACACTCCTAAACATCACGAGATCTTCCTATCACAAATCAAAACCTTGAATTCATAATTCAATTTCAAGTTAGAGTTAAGAGTTAAGTCTTGACAGTTCTTTCAAACATTTTGATAAAGCCCTTTTGAGGAGTCTTCTACAATTTCTAGTAACTTGTTTCAAGACTCAAGTAAGTGAGCATGAGAATGAGGAGAATGTATTTATGAGTCTACACTATCACCTATATCCTTCATATCATGAACCATAACTCTTGAATTCATAATTCACATTCAAGAGTGAGTTAAGCAAAGCCTTTGAGTTCAATTGTGAATCTTTTGAGATCAATTATCAATTTGAACTAAGTTTTGAGGAAGTAAGTTAGAGAATGAGAAGATTTGTATACATGATTTCCATGTATTTTGTAGACCTTCGAGTCGAGTCGTTCATGCCCATAAATTTCTCATGGACTTCACAGATTGAGTATCATTGAAAGGAGTAGTATCTTCAAGTTCTAAGTCTTGAATATTGAGTTTTGAATTCCCTTTGAGACTATATTTCTAATCACGAGACTATTATATGTTACCCTTAAAGTCCTTGAGTTGAATTGTTCATGTCGGTAATTCAGCATGAACCCTATAAGTCAAGTAGCCTTGAGATAAGAAGTATATTTGAGTCATTGAGTTGAGTAGCACATGCTCATAATTCTGCATGAACCCTTTTAGTTAAGAATTCTTGAAATGAGTGGTATCATTGAAGTTCTTGAGTTTCAATTATTGAGTTCTATCTATGGTTATTGAGAACTTTGCATTGAGTCGTTCACGTCCATAATTCTACATAAACCATATTTTAAGAAGTCTTTTACAAACATTTTAACTTTGTTTTAAAAGTTGACCATTGAGTTGAGTAAGAGCAAAAGTGAAGTTCAGCTTCTGCAAAAGATTATATGGAAATAAAGTATTCCCAAAACGAAAATGTTTTCACATTTAAATAAGAAAAGGAATCCTTGATTTCCAAAGATCCTTTGAGCTAGTTTTTCAGTAAAGAGTAAACGTTTTCACATTTAAATAAGAAAGGAAACTGAGACATCTAGAGAGCCCTTGAGCCAGTTTTCAGTTAAAGAGGATGCGCTTTCAGTAAAAGAGTAAGCGCTTTCATGAATAAGCAAGAGAAAAAACTTAAATTTCCAAGATATCCTTTGAGCTAAGTTTTGAGCAATTATCTCAAATCACAGAAAGAAATATGTTTTTAAACATAAGAGCTAGTATCAGATTTTGGGAGTAGTATTGAGCACCGATATGTGGGAGAGTTCAAACAACTCACATCCCCCATAGACCATGTAGCCATCATGGATAGAAAAGGGTCATACTTTTTAGATGATTCCTTAGAGCTTTTTAGCATAAACTAGTGGATCCACTTAGTAGATCCAATTCTATATTCATGGAAAGGTATAGGATGACCCTGGCAGCGTGAGGCACAACGTTGTATGATCATCACGATAGCTCTTAAGTGATAATTGTTGATTAGAGAAACTCCCACAATAATATTTTGTATTTTAATATACATCAAAGACATTTGTATTTTTATATACAAACAGAGTTTCTATTGTATCCTTGCATATAAACTGAGTTTAACGTATTCTTAAATACATCGACTTACTTTCTATTATTTTTAAAAGTTTCTCATACATTGCATCCCTTATTATTGATTTATATTGAGTTGAGTATTCAGAGATGAGTATACAGAGTTTGAGTACCGAGAGTCGAGTGTCTTATTATTAAGTTGAGTCTTATTTCACTGAGTTGAATATTTTATCTTTGAGTTGAGCATATTATTCCTGAGTTGAGTTGAGTGTGTTCAGAAGAGGTAAGTATGTTTCTTTTTTACCAGTTTCAAGCTTATAATATGCTTTAGGCTTCCCCTTACATGCTTGTACACTCCACATACTGAGTCAATTGGCCTGCATCTTCTCGTGATACAGATCCAGGTATTCAGGATCATCAACAGGAGTTCCGTTGATACCACATGGAGTTCGAGTTAGCAATGTTGAGTCTCCTTGCTTTCGGAGGATTTCATTTATCTTTCAAATATGTCAGTTGTTAGTATGTCGTGGGTCTTATCCCGACTTTCATCTTTTTCAGTTAAAGGCTTCATAGATAGACAGTAAAGTTTCAGAAGTTTGTTTCATTTATTTTGTTAAATATTGTAAGGACTTAAGTTGCCTATTTTATGGCAAGTTGAATAATTTATTCAGAATTTTTTTTTTTTGAGTTAAAGCTTTGTATTTAAGTTTCATGAATTTTTATTTAGTTTTTAAGTTTTGTATGCTTGAGTTAGTTTTCCGCTTCAAATCAACCTCCATGGTTTTTTTTTAGGACTACGAATAGTTCTCTAGTGTCGGTCACGTCCAGGGTGTAGGGTCTGGTCGTGACAAGGTGGCAATTTCAGCCCATAAAAGTGAAATGAAACCATTTTGCCAATATTAAATTAAATGAATCGCTCATATTTTCTTTCCTTTTCTTAAATGGGTTAACATGAGAATCCATTATACCCATATATCACTCTCTTATCATAAAAATCTGCAATTGCACTATTTATTTTGAAAATAACATATAAAAAAATGGGATTGGGGTTGAGGAGGGGGGTGTAGACAATTGTTTTTTTTTTGTTTTGGGAATATAAAAAAATTTAGGAGTAGGTTGGTGGAAGGGGAGAGGGACGACCTGGGGGTGAGGGGTGCCCGTGGAAGGGGGTAATTTTTTTTTGAATAAACATATTTTTTTATTTTTGAAAATTAGGGATAGGTTAGTGGAAGGTGTGTGTGGGGAAATAATTTTTTATTTTTTTTTAAAAAAATAGTTTTTTTGTTTTTTATCTTTGGAAAACAAAAAATTTAGGGGCGGTTAGTGGAAGGTGGGGGTTGCTCAGGGGAGGGGATAATTTTTTATTTTCTTTTGAATAACAGTCTTTTTTTTAAGAAAAAAATAGGGGGAGGGGATATTTTTTTTTTTTTATGGAAAACAGATTTTTTTAAAAAAAAATGGGTTAGAACCTACCAAATTCATATTTATCCATATTCTATTTGGGTGGATTGTAATCCAAACCATTTTTGCTCAATCCATATTTAATCCATCCAAATTCGATCCAGTCCAACCATTTGTCATCCCTACCTGAAAGGATCTATTCGTCTAAACCTCGAGTACTAAAGGAGAATAATTTTCTTAAGGAAACATTGTGCATTCAATAGGCTCGAGTTTTTCCTTACTGTTTCTATACAAATCTCAATATGATTTTTACAGTCGTTTTATGCTTATGTTATTAATTATTATTTTTGAGTACATGCTTTAAACTTTGTTGCTTATGTTTCTACAAAGTTATTGTTATAAGTATTTTTATTACTACAACTTAAATAACACACATTAATTGAGTATTCACACAAGTTTTCTCTACTAAAATTGTTGAATGTACAATAAAAATCCCTTAAAGATCTATACTATCATCTTTTGAAGACAAAATTCAAATTTGGTATGTCATCGCAATGACGCGTCAAATGGGTGGGTTGAGTTAAAATTGGACATATTCAAATGAGTTGAAATAAAAATCGAGTTGGGTCTTGACCCGCCCAAGTTTACTTTGGGCTCAAATGGGTTGGGCTCAAATGGGCTAAAAGACGGGTTGAGTCTTGACCCGCCCAATTTGACCCGATTAATCTCAATAAATTTAACATAGTGATAGTTAACTTTTATGATCACAATTCGAACTTCAACTCAAGTTTTTTTTCTTAAAAAAGTAATAAATTGATAGATAAATCCTAAAAGATGTTAAATATATAATAATTCACACCTTTAATATAGAAAAATATTTTAATAAAAAAATTTAAAATAGGTTGAAATTGAAGAATGAATTAGGCTCAATTGAGAATTCAATTAAAATGAATTATGCTTGAATTGGTTGAAATTGAATCCAATCCAATTTTTTCTTTCTAAATTTAAATGTTGAGTGTTGTCCCTTTTATTGAAAGCTAAAAAAGAAATGACCCAGGTCCAATAACAAACAACCAAACTAAGAGCAGAAAAAAACAAAACAAAGGAAAGAACAGCAGCAAATCTCAAACACAGCAGCAAATGCAACGTCTTCCTCCTCAACTGTCCTCATTTGCTTTCCTCAAATAATGGCATAAGAACTTCAATTTCGATTGAACCAGTAGTATTGAGCTTGAGTGAATTTTCTTGGACATGATTTCAATTCAAATTATTTTGAGCCCAACTTTTAAAATTCTGAATGGATTGGGCAGGTTACCTATGTTTGAGTTCATTTTTAACACCCCTAATAAGGACATACGGACCTTAAAAATCTTATGTACCTTGATGTACGAAGTGAACTAGAAAAAAAGGCAAGAATTAATAAACTTTTGACATGTCTTTAAGGACATTGTGTCGGATGACCGATAGATACACACGACTAGATTGGAGCCTGTTTTAATCATAAAGACATAGATAACATGAATAGATGCACACAACAAATTAGTTGCTTATATTCAATATGAAGTATGGATAAATTGTCAAGTTTATTGCAAGTTATAAATACTTTTTTAAAATAATAAATGTGTTTCTCGACATTGCGAATGGAATAGAAATGTAGTTTCAAATTGAACTCTATGATCTGGTATGTTGATTTTTAAAAAGCACCCAAATAAGCAGAATAGTTTTGTGTAATAATTTTCCTTTTCAAGTATATATTATAAGTTGAATTGTTGTCCAATATGATATATTCTCCCTTTAAGTTTTCATTTTAAATTTCTTATGATACATTTAAGTGGAGAATTTTAAAATGATATATACAAGGAAAAGGTAGGGCTAAACTTTCTACACGTTAAAATTAGAATATTTGTTCACTTTTTTCATCCTTTTAAAATTTATTTATCCTTTCACCAACGATTACTTATTTATTAGAAAATTTCATATCCCAGGTTGATGTTCATTTGATTCCCCAAAGCATCAAATGGTAACATTTCCTAGAAGCAAAAAGATAAATTATAAAATTAAATTAAAGATGATTGATTGAAATTTGAAGGATAAATGATAAGATGTTATAATTATCATTTTCATTTATACTAATAAGAGAAAAGACATACCCCCCTCCCACCCCACACCAAAAAAGAAAAAAACTTGTCTACACAATTTACTTTGACACTTTGACTACACAAGTGTTTAAATCCCCCCCTTAAAATCTTCTAAGTGATTTTTTTCAACCCTCTCATCATCAACCCAGTTGAAAGTGAGGTGTTGTTGAGTCACACGCATTTCCATTCGTCCACGTGTACGATAACAAAATTCCTAATTAATTATTTAAATCTCCATGATAATTATTTTTTCTTCAAATTTGAGCCAAATATTATTTTAATCTTTAACTATGCCTAAAATAATTATTTTCATATTTGATCATGAGCTTTATGATTTCTGATTGACTTGAAATTTAATAGTTTCATCGAAAATCGTTAAATGGATTTTAGGTAGTTTACTGGATTAAAATTCTCTCCTCCCCTCCCCTCCCCCCTCCCTCATATATCTTCTCTTTTTTGGATTTGTTTGTTATTTTACTATTATTATTAGAAGTAGTATTACAATAGTAATTATTATAATTGCCACTACTACTGTTACTATTTTTATTTTTTTGGCAAGTAAAACTTTATTTGCCAAGTAAACGTTAGAAAAGGAAAAAAATTAGCCGTTGTGGACATAAGCTAAACCAACATCCCATAATTGCTATTACATTCTATGGAAAGGTATTTAACTGTCTCTTCCATGAATCTCCTCTATGATATGCCTGATCAGGTAACTTGTTGCTTTTTGAATATCCACACATTGTAAAATCTTCTACACTGCTCGTAATATTTTCTTATATTTATTTTGGTACAATCTTCAAAGGAGATATCCCAGGCATCCATTCAGCATTAACCAAAACCCTATCTTATCCTGCTACAAGTGTGACCATTTGTGCAAGTATACAATCACCATCCTGTCTTGAATTGTATGCAACAAACATAAATTTCGTTCCACTTCTTTTAATCTTTATTCTAATCTGTATAAACTGAGCAAACTTTCCACATGTTTAGGATCCCATAATATCCAAATTTTCCCCTTACTAGAATAAGCGTAATTATCCACCCAGGAGCTACTTTCTGGATTATTTTATTCGCTACCTCTTCCTTTATTTAAGCGTAATACTAACATTATTTTCTTTTTTTAAAAAATTATATTTTTTTCATTTTTGAAGACTAAAATTTTAAAATTTAACATTTGCCAAGTGATTTTTAATTAGCTTCCCACTTGGCTTAACCACGTTGCGAACTACTCTTATTTATAATACTTAAATTAAATATATTTAAATTTATTTTACAATATCTGAATATGATAAGTTTATCAAATAGTGTAATATATATATATATATATATATATATATCTATATATAAACCATTATTATTAGTGGAAGTGTTTCTATAATTGTATTTTTGATTTAATACTTAAATTAGTTATATTTAAATTTATTTACAATATTTGAAAATAATAAGTTTATTGTTATAAACATATTCGTATTATAGTGAATGTCTAATTGTGTGGAGTCCTTGTAGAATATGCTTAGGAATCCTACTTGTGGACCAAGTAAGGTTTCCCTATAAGGGGTTTTCCTTCATTATAAAGAAGATTTGTAAAAGATCTATAAATCCGGAATTACTTCAATTCAAGATGAATAAGAAGTCTTTTATCTTCTCCCTATTTTATTCTTCTTCTAAATTCATATAGTTTCATAACACGTTATCAGCACGATTGTTCTATTCTTAAAGAATTATGAAGAAGACGGGAAAAATGCAAAAGAGATCTTGCATAAGTTATGCAATAAGATTCTTATATCTTCAAGGTATGATTTTTTTTTTTATATTATAATTATTTATGTAATAAATCTGGAGGTACCATCTAAAGTAAGTATTTAAAGAGACTTGTCGACTTTCTATACGTTTAATTTTAACCGACTGTTAAGAAAATTCCTTAATTTATTTTAATAATTAAATAGACACAATTTAGTGAGAGGTATGTTTTCAATATTTATATGAGATATGTGATCTATTAAACTATATCTATCAACTGCTAATGTTGATTATAAGAAATCAATAGTCTCAATTTTTTGTTTAATTATAATATATAATCATATTAATGATCATCAAAAGTGATAAAATTACAATTATTTTCAAAGGCTTGAGGTTAAGCCTCATTATGGGTAAGACGATGAATTTAAGTTATATCGCACCAAAAGAATAAGACGATGGATTTACGTCCAATCGCACCAAGAGGGTAAGACATCACGAGTCTTGATGCTTTGTGATGAAAGATGTTGGGTTCAAGTCCCTCATTGATTTATGGCATAAGACGTTGGGTTTGAGTCTCAATGCACCATATTGATGATATAATGATGACTAAGGGAAATAATGAGTTTTTAGTAAAATTAGTTATGAAATATATCTCGTTGAAGCAGATTCATTCCCCGAAGTGAATGTAGCAGTGCATAAATGTCTAAAAGAAGACAATTGATTAATGATGCTCATGAATATGGAATGAGGTACTAAGTTATCGAAATTTGATGTACTTAAATGATTGTGTTCTATTCACGAAAAATGAAAGCCTTTGATAAATGATAAAAATACAGATCCATTCTTTAGAGTGAATGAGGTGTAAGTCACCATGCTAGACGTGAAAAAGATAGCAACTTTTGGTTGTAGATGTGGTATCACCAAGATTGTCTCTGGGCGGACATTTGTCAAAGAAAAGTTTCATACTTTATCTTTTACTTTTATTGGATAATAATTAGTGCAATTGAGGCACATTCTAATACTAATTTCAATATTGTCCTACTTTTGCATGATTATATGGTGCATCATGAGTCTATAATGATGAGGTGAATTATATTAGACATCCATTAAAGAACCTAAAGATTCTTTTAAATGGTGAATTTTCTTGTACGGTTTGTTAGCAAGGCAAGTTACTTGTGAGACCATCATAAATGAAAGTTGAGATTCAATCATTTGCGTTCTAGGAACGTATACAGATATTTGTGGACCTATTCATCCACCTAGTGAATTATTTAGATACTTAATGGTCCTAATAGATGTTTCTTCTTGATGGTCTCATGCGTGCCGATTGTTATCTCGCAACTTGATGTTTGCAAAAAAAATGTTGGCACGAATAATGCGATTACATGCATAATTTTCTGATAATCAGAGTAGTTAATTCAGTGATGGGATCACGACTCACCTCTAAAAAGAGTAAAGTAATTGTGAAAAAAAATTGAAATTTACTCTCGGAGTAATAGAATTAAAATTTAGTCATATAATAGTAAATTAGAAATTTACTAAAGCAAATGGCATATGCCATAGTAAACTTGGAGTTTACAAGTACTAATATTTTTATCCGTCGGCATGAAAATTGATAATCCCAAAGTTGGGCATACACGGTAATAGACATACATTGGAGAATTTAAAGATTCTTCAAGAATTCTATATGTTGCTTGTCCTCGTGATAAGTTGATTTGATCAACTAATGTTGGGACTAAATTCCTAAATTCTGAAAAGTATAAAAGGTGAATATGGGCTCGTTCACCTATCATGTGATATGATAAAGAGATGCATCTATAAGATAATCACATGTGCGTTTGTTGTCAACTTACGGTTTGACATTCGCAAAATTATTTGTGCATGAATATAATTGAGTTAAGAACACAACTTTCAAAATATGTAATCAAGACAATTTATCTTAATATTCAAGATGATGTGACACTAAGTGTCTCAGATAGTGAAATTATTGTTTATGAAAATAAAGCTTCATGTGTTGATCTGAAATATGATACCGCTTACAAAAGTAATTGTATGCATCAAACCAATAAATTATGATCAGATTTTCTTTCAATTGATTTATGGTCAGGGACCAAATATTTTTCATCTGATTATTTTGATATGTGGTATATAATCAATGAATATACAATGATGCACAAGGATAGATTCTCCAAAGATTGAGACATAACATAAATGGGAGATTAGAAGCAACACAAAAGTTGTAAATACTCCTATTGAATGTCCCTTAAGAATAGAGTCTATGACATGCATGAAGTATGATAGACTAATCAATTCAAAATAAAATAATCCTTGAAAAAAAAGGGAGGATCAAAGAATCAAAATGATCATAATAAAGAGACAATATGCTCTTGGAGATCCTACGACATAACACTTTATGAAACCTCATGAGAGGGGTAGCTACCTAAAAATAATAAAGTGAAGAGATCTCAATAAGTTATGTCATATTGAGAATCGATACAAAATGATTTATCGTTGACGATATCTTGATACAATAGCGCAACATTGTAAAAGATTATCAGGATATGAATTTTACATCTATTTAAGCATGCTGATGTAAAAATAGTTATCAAGTGAAAAGTGGAATGATGCATCTTGGTAAGCATAAAGCTTATTTGACTTGCAATATAGGCACTAGAAGACGTCATATATTTAATATTGAATGTTTTCAATCACTTGACAAAATTAATATGAAAAGTTACGAAGGATTCAAAATCTAAAGTATGTGTAAGTTTTTGGAGAACTTGTTTATAATCCTTATAAGGATTAAATCGATTCAAAATGCATGAAGCATATACAAGTATTGTTATGCAAGTTGATAACTATTATTGGAACTCTTGAAGAATTTTCAAAAGGCAATAGATTATTTGCTTAAAGAAATTAAAGTAAGAAACTTGGAGAAATCTTTGACCCCGAAGGGAAGATTCACAAAAGGAGATAGAAAGAAACATATTTCGTCAAGGTTTTTTTACACTCATGAGCTCCCAAGAATGGTGATATCAACATGCAAGAGGTTTGTTCATGTAATATTATTGTTGATTTATTCACCAAGTCTCTACCAACTACAACTTTCAAGAAGATGGTGCACAAGCTTGGAAAACGAAGATTCTAGCCTCTGAATTGATGTTGTCATTAGGGGGAGTTAATACGCGATGTATTCTTTTTTCCTCACAAGGTTGTCCCACTGGATTTTCCTTGTAAGGTTTTTAATGAGGCATCCATAATGCATATTATTAGATATGTGTACTCTTTTTCTTTCACTAGATTTTTTTCCCACTAGATTTTATCTAGTAAGGTTTTAACGAGGTACATAATCTACCGACATTCAAGGGGGAGTGTTATAAACATATTTGTATTATAGTGGATGTCTAATTGTGTGGAGTCCTTGTAAGATATAGTTAGGAATCCTACTTGTGGACCAAGTAAGGTTTCTCCTATAAATAAAGAGATTTTCCTTCTTTGTAAAGCAAATTTGTAAAAAATCTATAAATCCGTAATTACTTCAAGATGAATAAGAAGTCTTTTCTCTTCTCTCTACTTTATTCTTCTTCTAAATTCATATAGTTTCATAGCATTTATTAAATAGTAGAGTACTCGAATATTACTCCAACTTATTTCATCTTTTCTCTACTCCTTCGCACAAAAAGTTGACAAACACCGAAAATTATGGCTGCAAAGAAAAATCATGTTTAGGCTCTTGTTTTAGTGGATTAAATCATAATCATTAATTCTAACACATGTTGTATGTCTTCGATTTAAATAAGAACTTGGAGAAAATAGAAATTAAAAAAAATAGAGAGAAACTAAATTCCTAATTCTCCATAAGAACTTTGATATAATAATTGTGTATAATTTTAACGTGCACGACGTTTATATGACTCAACCTTAGTCATCAACAATTATCTCCATGATCTTTTTTTAATTATCTTTTCTTCCTCCCATTTCTTTATGGTTTGTGACATTTATGTATATTATTCTAGCATGCATTGAAGGTTGTTGGATTAAAAACATTATTATTTGCTTAGTAATTGAATGATAAGAAGAAGCATTCACGATGACATTAATTGACAACATATGTCAACCAATTTTTGAATACAAAAAAAGGAATTGTGATTAAGCCTATATGGGAAAGTCCACGCGTATTGTTAGCAACACCTTATCAATTAGTATTTGATGGATTAGTATGAGGTTGATAAGGTATTGACTAGAATAACTTAAGTACATTCATCATCAAAGATAAGAAGAAACATTAAACATACCCTTTTTTCTTCATAATATATTCCAAACACGGAATTGAAGAGTTAACAATAAGTATTGGAGTTTATTAGTAAGTATTTATTCCTCCGTTCATTTTTACTTGTTCATTTTAAACTTTGGACGCTCCTTAACAAATTAAGAATTAATATGAGTATTTTATCTTAATACTCATATTAATTGATGTATAATATGATTAGGTCTTGAGAAATATTTTTGCTGAATAAGAAATTAATCTTAAGAGTAAAATAGAATGTATATTTTTCGAGTCTTGAGCAAGTGAATTTTCTTTTTGGTTGAGCTGAAACCTATCTTACTTACTTGACTTAAACCTATCTTACTTAATGGTTAATCCCATAAAGAAATGTTAGTCTTGCCAGCTCGAAAGTGTCTTAATTAGATCGAAGTCTTTATATTCTCTCATATTACGATTATTATGTTAAAAGTAAAAATTATTTTTAGAATTAAAAATGAATAAAGAAAGTATATGGCGACGTTATATTTCATGAAGCCAAATCGATCGTAATGTTTTTACTAACCTCATCCTCCGATTTTTTTTAACCGTCTTCATTTTTCTCCCTTTTTTAAATATATATTTTTTCTTTTTAAAAATCTATATAATACATTGTATCTAATTACATAGATTGTATACGTTTATATAATATATATCCTTCGTCTGATCATGTATAAATATACATGAAACCAACTCAAATTAAATTCCTTTAACCACAATTTGAGCTCGAAGCTCGAGTTTGTCAACTAACAATCAAGAGGTTGAAAAAAAAAGATTAATAAGGCAAGTGAACCATTCTTACAAATTAGAGTTACTAACTTTAATGCACTATTCATTTTCAGAAAGTTTTCGACTTTTATTTTCTAACTCAAAAGTTATTCTACTATGATAAAAAGTCACTCAACTTACTTAATTATTTTTTTATTAAAATTTACCGACATAAAATTTTAAAGTTTTAACTGAGATTTTAAAAACTGAATATATATTCATTTAAACTATTTAATGACTCGCTCCATTTAACTTGTCTCGCTGAAAATATAATATTAAACTTTCTATTTAATCATTAATTTCCTAAATAATTCTCCTTCCTCTCCCCATTCATTCCCTCTACTTCTTCTTCTCTTTTCTTTTCTTTGTTAATTTCTTAATTTCAACCTCTTATTCACATTATATACAATTTTGGACCAATAAGGGTTAGCCGGATGACTAAGGATATAAAATCTGAAATATTAATTTATTTGAATTCGATATTTATATTAAATTAAAAATTTAACTTTGATAGATAGAAATTAAAGTGAGAATACAAATTACTTAATCACGCATAGTGATAATAACATATATATATATATAAAAGATAAATGACTTCTATATGTTGATCAAATTGTGATTAGTTTTCTTTTTTCCGCGTAACAAATATCTTTCAATCACTATTATTGTCCTTTCATGTAAAGCTAAAGTTTCCAACTTGGATTATATTTTTCAAAAAATGTATCGGGTTTGACCAATAATAATGTGTCACACTAAATATTTTTCATTACACTATCCTTGATTAGGACTGTTATATTATGTCATCACTAATTGATAGGCTATTAAGAAAATATCACTTGTCTTCCCACCACAAGATGCAAATTGAAGAAAGAGCTTCTATTAAGAAAATTACACATAGTTAATTACTTAATTAAATCAAGTTTCTAATAAGTTTTCAATGTTTTGAAAAGGCATCTTCATGTATTTATATTTTTATTTTTTCCCTTTCGAAATATCATTTCCAAACCCTTGGGCTCCTCCAATCATTTGGGGGTAGGTTTATGATATTATTTTAAAACTCGATTAATTTAAATTCAGATAGAAAAATCTATTTCATATGTAAAAAGCGTTTCCTATTAAAAGGTGATTTCATTTTCGAAATTTAAACTCAAGATATCTTATTATAAAAAACGGAATACATATTATAATCTTAGTGGTGGATATTTTTTATTCCTAAACACAAACATTACATGACCAGATCCTTACATGTTGGAATGAGATGTTTATTTTTTATTTTTTAAAAAACATTAAAAACATTTTAATTAAGAAGTCAACATCCAGCAAGTTATGCAATAATTCATTGGATTAACATCTTAAAAAACTAAATAAATACCATTATATGTATTGTTATTCATAATTATATTTCCCTAGGGTTGACTTGCTATTTACTTGAGCGTTTTTGTCTTCTTTTTCTCAATGTATTCGTTGGGAGTGGATTAGTTATGTGCCAAAAGTCCTCAATTAGTGTAGCTGAGTCATTATTAGTACTTCAAATCGATTGCGAAAATTTTTAGTAGTTTAATTGATTGACTATTTAATTTTTACTTTGTTGATAAGAATTGGATCGAATTATTAGTTTCATACAACCGTAAAAACATTTTTTACTTGACTAACTGAACATAAATACACATTCGATTTTGAAATATGAGTGAAATACACTTCTAACTTCTCGCCAAGTTTAGGGGTATTTTCAAAACTGCTCTCGTCTTTTTATTAAGAGTCTCATATTTTTACGAGAATTAAAAATCACTTGTTATGTCATGTAGCAGATCAGGAATTAGTAAGTTCAGTTAGTCAAGTAGAATAGTGTTTTTAAGATTATGAATAGTTAAAACTAATAATTTTTGCCAAGTTCATGGATATTTTCAATACTTCTCTCTTTTTTAAAAAAAGAATCTTCACACATTTTCGAAAAAAATAAAGTAAAAAAATAGCTTCTTTTTTCTTCAGCCTGGGGATAGGGGAAGTGGAAGTGAGAGGGGATTACAACGTGAAGAATCGAACCCTCACCAATAAGGTGAAATTTAGTGAGCCAACCAACTAATGTACTAGGATTATTCAAAGAATAGCTCATAATTAACCAGAGCTAAGTACACTAATTTTTCAAGCAATGTAACAATAATTTTCTTAAACATCAAGTTGGGGCCAGCAAAACCTACGTATAATTTATGATATTAATTTAAATTTGCGTGTGGAGATTCTACAAAAAAACAACTCAATTGGCCCTTGAAATGAATCTTAGGGTAATATACAACAATAAAATACAATTAACAAGTCTATTATTGCATCTCAACGACTTTTTGGAATCCTCTTGGAGCCATTACCACATTATTTTACTCTTTATTCAATTTATTAATCCCATTTTCAACTCTTTTGAAAGCTCTAATATTCCTTTATATATACATGATACTATAGGAACCACAAACAAGAAAAACAAAGAGCAGTCGATAATAATATGGGTATCTGTGGACTCGTTAGTTGTATATCGTCGACATCTTTTGATATTCAACCTATTGATTTTGGTACTGAAAATGTTGTTCATTATGATGATAACAACGTTAATGAGAACCAATGTGTAATTGGTTCTGTTTTTTCTCAACAAGGAAATAAAGGAATCAATCAAGATTCTGCTATTCTCTATCAGGTTTGTCATTTTGCAACATGTTTACTTAGTTTTTCATTGACATAATGCGTAAACATGATCCTTAACTTGGTTTCAGTCGATAACTGTGCCCTTCAACTTTGAGTCTGTACAAATAAAAACTTAAATAAAATTGAACAAGTAGAAACACGTGTTCTACATGACATAATACATGGGATATCAGTAGTTAAAGTTCATAGTTGTCAGCTGATGTCAAGGTAAGGGTCGTATTTGTATATTGTACCTTTTTCATTACATGGGGTGTATTAAAGATGGAAACTTTCCTTTTTATGGCAGGGATATGGTGTAGAAAATGGAGTTTTTGGTGGAGTTTTCGATGGGCATGGGAAAAATGGACAAGTAGTTAGTAAATTTGTTATGAATAAGTTGCCATCTTTGCTGCTGAAGTATATACTTTCTTTGCCAAAGATTACTTCTCAGAAACAAAATGTTAAACATGTTGATGAGGAATTAGTGAAGAACAAGAATTTTGATAAGTGGAAAGACGCGTGTTTGAGTTCATTTAAGGTGATGGATAAAGATATTAAAAGTCTTGAGAAATTGGATTGTTCATGTAGTGGAACAACTGCTGTCGTTGCTATAAGACAGGTAATGAAGAAAAAGTTCTTCTTTGATCATTAAAAAATCAAAAATTTCATTTTGTAGTTTGGAGAATGGAGAATCTAATTAGAACTTCATTGGTTATAGGATGATGATTTGATTATCGCGAATCTTGGTGATTCTCGAGCTGTACTAGGAAGAAAGACAGAGGAGGGAGTAATTGAGGCTGTTCAGTTAACTACTGATTTGAAGCCTAGCCTGCCTTGTAAGACTTCTTTTCGTAATATTGACATGACACACTTGTACTTGAGTTCCAAATTGTGCCTAATCGTAAACTGTTTGATGCATACAGCTGAAGCAGAAAGAATAACGAACTGTGATGGCAGAGTTCTTGCATTGAAAGAAGAACCACATATACAGAGAGTGTGGTTACCACATGAAGATGTTCCTGGATTGGCCATGTCGCGAGCTTTTGGAGATTTCATGCTGAAAAACTATGGCATAATCTCCAAGCCTGATGTCTCTTATCACCACATTTCACCAAATGACCAATTTCTTGTCCTAGCAACTGATGGGGTAAGCCTATTTATAACTTTGTACTAGTATATTTTGTTCTGTTTCTACAAGACTTGACATGTTTAATTTCATTGTAAATAAAAATAGGTGTGGGATGTGTTGAGCAACGATCAAGTCGTTTCCCTAGTGTGTGCAACAAATAATGCAGCAGCAGCGGCAGAGGCAGTAGTACAAGCTTCGTTAGATGCATGGAAACAGAAGTTTCCAAACAGCAAGAGAGACGACAGCACTGTCATCTGCTTGTTCTTGCAATAACAACATGTTTCTCCGAAAAATAATACTTGAGCTATGTCTATAAGCAAATACTGGTTTTTCTTGCAATCTCCGCAACTATGTCAGATGTTTGATGCACTTTGGATGCCATTATAATTAGTACTAGTATATATGGTCAATCAAACTTAATATGAAGATTGTTATCCATCTTGTTTTAGTGTTCTATCAAGAACTGTGGATAGCTAGTTGTCTTGAATGTATGCAACTTTTGATTATTGCTAAAAGTAAATGTAAGATGTTTTCACTGTGTGAAAATTTATCAGAAATTATGAAGTCAAAGAAAAATAAGTCATAGCCTATCTCGTACATTGAGCAAACACGAATTTATTTATCAATATTAGTTGTTCTTATATTCTTGGGCTTACTGTTTTAGTGTTTAGCTACCATTTAAATAAATCTATAATCCCTTTGTGACTTCGGAAGACGAATCATTGTGATAGAACAAAGAATATAAGGAGTAAGATCTTTACTTCAGTAAAATAAAGATTTGATTTAGGACTAAGATATCCATATACCTAGAATGTTTTACTTGGTTACAGAACGGAAAGATAGCTATATACATTCATGTTGGTTTATCACATTCTCGCTCAAGGATGTAGTTGTGATGTCAATACGGATAGACGATTAGATGCTCAATTTGAAGATCATGCTCATACTATTAAGGCTTAACCCATTGGTGCCCCCTAAAGTTCGACATCAAATTTCACTTAAACACCTTAACTAAGCTTTGTTCATTTTAGACACCTTATGTCATGTCTCGTTGTGTCATTTTGACGATGTGAGTGGGGAAGGGTTGGGGTTAGGGTGGGCAAAGATGTAGAAGACGTTGGGTGGGTGGGGAATAGTGAAGAAGATGATCTAGGTAGGTGGGTAGGGGTTGGGGTGGGTGGGGTGGAGAAGATGACCTTTATAGGGTTGGGTTTGTTTCTTTTTAATTTTTTTGTGTAAAAAATTTCACATGTCCTTAAGTCATTTACTACTTTTTCATTCTAATAAAATATCATTATTTAAAATTTATTTTTAATATATATGCCATGTGTTTTTATTTAATTTGTCACTTTGACAAGTCATTGGACGAGTGTGTTACACACACTCTTATATATTTGACTGATTGTCAAAAAAGTGCTAAAATAATACAATGCAGTATGACATGAAGTGTGTAAAATGAACAAAGCTTAGTTAAAGTGTCTTAGTGAAAATTGGTGTCAACTTTAGGGGGCCACTGATAGGTTAGACCTATTATTAACCCTGTAAATCAACAGGTAGATGAATAAACAAAGGGGTTGTTTGGTTACTGGTTAGAGTTATGCAGGTATTAGCTATGCAGGGTTTTAGTTATGCATGTATTAGTTATGCAAGTATTAATTATGCATGGTTTAGTTATGCAAATATTAGTTATGAAGGGTATAGAGATTACAATACATGAATTATTAACTATTGAATATTAAACTTGTTGTAAATTATTAATATTATATTATTTACAAAATAATAATACATGCTAATAAAATGTGAAATATATTGAATAATATATAATGCTAAAATTTTGATTAGTATATGTATCGTTAAAAAATATACAATCAATTTCTAATATTAAAAAATTATTTATATTTGCATAAATCAATCAAAACGGCAAGTATATAAAAAGAAATAAAAATAATCTATATATAATAAGAAATAAAAACAACACATGTTGATAGGAAAAAATAAAGTTTCCAATTAAAAAAATTAAAAGAAATAAAAATGGTCTAAATATAAAAAAAATAAAAACAACAAACTTATATATAGGAAAACAATAAAATTTTCAATTAAAAATTAATAAAATAAATATGTAATTTATCACTTTAATACATGTATAACTAATATCCACATAACTTATTCCACCTTCTATCCCGCATAATTTTATACATAGATTTCATCATAAGTTATGTTGATATTAATTATATAGGACTACAAAAATACAATCAAACATGATATAAATTATGTTTATTTTTCTACCTAAAAAAAAAATTCTATCAAATATAGTAACTTGATACATTATTTTATACATGAATAAAATGTAAATTAAACAATAACCAAACGGCCCAAGTCAATAAAATCAAATGCTTTACATGATTGCTTAGCAGAATCGTAAACTCTCAAATTATGATCACAATCAATTTTACTTAGCTTGTTTTCAAGTCTTAAAATTTAAGTAGCTATTAATAACAACCACAAACTCCTTGATTACTTAAACACTTCAGTTTTATTGCAATATTAGATATAACTAGATTCTTGTTAATAAATCACAAGCTCATGTCGACTTTTTGAATCACCACTTTATTACTTGTTTGACCAGAAGCAGACTCACATATATCCTGTTGGGTTTTAGCAAGTGTGAATGGGAAAAGAAAACAATAAATATGAAAAGTGAGGGAACTACTTTGGAGGGAAAATGAAAAGTCATTTGCAAAGTGCAAATGAAAAGTAATTTCTTATAAATTTGCAGGTAACAGTAACATTCCGAAAAGTTGTTACTCCTTCCGAAATATCGTTACATTTCGAAAAGTCGTTACTTTCCAAAAAGTAGTTATTTTCCTAACAGACACAATTTTTTGAAAAGCTGTTATTTTTTCCAAAAGACACAACTTTCTGGATAAAATGGGTCTGAACAGATTTCACTGAACAGACATGTTCCTTGCTGAAAATGGCTATAAAAGGAAGTCAATTTTTGATTTTTTAATCACTGAAAATTTTTTCTTTCTCTGCATTTATTTTTCTCTCAAAACAAATCAAAGTGTCGATCGACTGAGTCTGTGTGACTTGTTGCTGTTCTTAAGTTCGTTGAAGTTAAAGAAGTTTGAGGTACCGCTATTTCTTTAACAGGTTTAATCCGTTTTATCTTGGGAGAAATTAATCCATAACCTTGGGTACAGTGAGGGGATTAAATTTCTTAAGGACACACAGTAGTTTCTGTGGACTCGGATTAATTCTTGTATTCTATATTATTTTCTGCTTCATCTTATTTCTGTTTCTGTTTCTGTTTATTAACTTTATAAATACAAGTTATTGTAAGAATAACAATCTTAAGAAATTTAAACAGTTTCTGTATTTGAGGTTTCTGGAGATTAAAACCTTTATGGTTTTCTACTCTGCTTGAATTTTTAAAATTCATTCGATTAACGATTAAAAGAACATAAAAACTTTATCGTTAAATCAGAAACAGTTTGTGTAAAGATTTGTTCTTTACTGTTAGTATTTTAAATACTTAATTTATCTGCCATTTGTGACAGAAAAAAAAGACTAATTCAAGTCAAACAAATGCTGGAACAGTAAGTGCTGCAACAACAACGGTTGCACATAATCGTTCAAATGCTGCCTTAGCACCGGCTGAGAAACCTGCAAAGTTTTCTGGAGTCGACTTTAAGAGATGGCAGCAAAAGATGTTCTTCTATCTCACTACGTTGAGTCTGCAGAAGTTCATTAATGAGAATGTTCCTGTTATGTCAGATGAAACTCCGGCTGATGAACGATTCTTGGTAACAGAAGCATGGACACACTCAGATTTTTTGTGTAAAAATTATATTTTGAGTGGTCTGCAAGATGATCTGTACAATGTGTACAGCAATGCCAAAACCTCAAAAGAACTCTGGGATGCTTTAGAAAAGAAGTACAAAACAGAAGATGCCGGAATGAAGAAATTCATTGTGGCAAAATTTCTGGACTATAAGATGATAGACAGTAAGACTGTCGTCACCCAAGTTCAAGAATTGCAGGTCATAATCCATGATCTCCTTGCTGAAGGTATAAATTTATTTAATGCTTATGTTAGAAATATTAAGTTTTCCCTTAATACTCACATAACCTTTAATGTAGGATTGATTGTGAATGATGCTTTTCAAGTGGCTGCAATTATTGAAAAGTTACCTCCATTATGGAAGGACTTTAAAAACTACTTGAAACACAAACGCAAGGAGATGACTGTTGAAGATCTCATAGTAAGGTTGAGAATCGAAGAGGATAATAAGGCTGCAGAAAAGAGGTCACGTGGTAATTCAGCAATATCTGGAGTAAATTTTGTTGAAGAAGATCCCACAAAATTAAAGAAAAGAAAGAAAGCATCTGGTCCAAAAAGCAATCCTCCTAAGAAGAAATTCAATGGAAATTGCTTTAATTGTGGTAAACATGGTCATAGGGCTAATGAATGCCGGGGTCCTAAGAAGGACAAGAAAAAGAAGGATCAAGCAAACTTGGCTGAATCCAAAGGAGAAATGGACGATCTCTGTGCAATGCTTTCAGAATGTAACTTGGTTGGAAATCCAAGAGAATGGTGGATAGATTCTGGTGCCTCATGCCATGTTTGTGCCAACAAAGAATTATTTTCATCATATACTCCAGCACTTACAGATGAAAAATTGTTTATGGCAAACTCCGCTGTTGCAAAGGTGGAAGGAACTGGCAAAGTCCTATTAAAGATGACATCAGGCAAGGTGGTGACTTTGAATAGGGTCTCATATGTTCCAGAATTGAGAAAGAATTTAGTTTCAATTCCAGTTCTGACCAAGAATGGATTTAAATGTGTATTTGTTTCTGATAAAGTAGTAGTAAGCAAAAATGATATGTATGTAGGAAAAGGCTACCTTAGTGATGGCCTTTTCAAACTCAATGTAATTGCAGTTGATATGAATAAAGATTTTGCTTCTTCTTACTTGCTTGAGTCTAAATGTTTATGGCATGAACGTTTGGGACACGCTAATAACAAAACCTTGCGAAAACTGATTAACTTAAATATTTTGCCAAAATTTGAGTGCAATAAATCAAAATGTCAAATTTGTGTTGAATCTAAGTATGCTAAGCATTCTTATAAATCTGTTGAAAGGAATTCAAATCCTTTAGAATTGATTCACACTGATATTTGTGACATGAAGTCAACACCATCACGTGGTGGGAAAAAGTATTTCATAACTTTTATTGACGATTGCACTAGATATTGTTATGTCTATTTGCTAAATAGTAAGGATGAAGCAATAGATGCATTTAGGCAATATAAAACTGAAGTTGAAAATCAGTTAGATAAAAAGATCAAAATGATCAGAAGTGATAGAGGTGGAGAATATGAATCTCCATTTGCAGAAATATGTTTAGAAAATGGAATAATCCATCAAACTACTGCTCCCTACACTCCTCAGTCTAATGGAATTGCAGAAAGAAAAAACCGAACTTTAAAAGAAATGATGAATGCATTACTTATAAGTTCAGGTTTACCACAGAACTTGTGGGGGGAAGCTATCCTTACAGCAAATCAGATACTTAACAGAGTGCCTCACTCAAAGACAAATGTAATTCCATATGAGAAATGGAAAGGTAGAAAACCCAATTTGAAATATTTCAAAGTGTGGGGGTGTCTAGCCAAAGTCCAAGTTCCTATACCTAAGAGGGTAAAAATAGGACCTAAGACTGTGGATTGTGTATTCATTGGATATGCCACAAACAGTAAGGCATGTCGATTTTTGGTTCATAAGTCCGAACATCCGAATATTCATGATAATACAGTAATGGAATCAGATAGTGCTGAATTTTTTGAACATATCTATCCATATAAAACTAGACTTGAGTCATCTAGTGGGGGATCTAAACAACCCAGAGAAGAACCAAAAGAGAATGAACAAAATGAAGAAAGTCCAAGACGCAGTAAACGTCAAAAGACATCTACTTCATTTGGATCAGATTTTGTAACATTTCTTCTTGAAAGTGAGCCTCAAACATTCAAGGAAGCAATGTTGTCTAGCGACTCAACCTCTTGGAAGGAGGCTGTTAATAGTGAAATTGAATCAATCTTAAGCAATCATACTTGGGAGTTGGTTGATCTTCCTCCAGGGAACAAACCCTTGGGTTCAAAATGGATCTTTAAAAGGAAGATGAAAGACGATGGAACTATTGACAAATATAAAGCAAGACTTGTTGTCAAAGGTTTTAGACAAAAAGAAGGTCTTGATTATTTTGACACATACTCGCCAGTGACTAGGATTACATCAATTCGGATGTTAATTGCACTAGCTGCAGTATACGGTCTTGAAATTCATCAAATGGATGTGAAACCAGCCTTCTTAAATGGAGAGCTTGAAGAGGAAATTTACATAGAACAGCCTGAGGGTTTTGTAGTTCCTGGTAAAGAAAAGAAAGTGTGCAAACTTATTAAGTCACTTTATGGGCTAAAACAAGCACCAAAACAATGGCATGCAAAGTTTGATCAAACCATGTTGTCAAATGGATTTAAGATCAATGAATGTGATAAATGTGTTTACATTAAAGATACTCCAAATCAGGAAGTTATTTTATGCCTATATGTAGATGATATGCTTATAATGAGCAAAGACATTGCTAATATAAAAGCTACAAAGCGTATGCTTGCTAGTAAGTTTGATATGAAAGATTTAGGAGTTGCTGATGTGATATTAGGAATTAAAATTCTTAAAACTCCTAACGGTCTAGCATTGTCTCAAACTCATTATATTCAAAAGATACTTGAAAAATTCAAATTTTTGAATTTTAAAAGGGCAAAGACTCCAATTGATGTAAATCTTCATCTTGCAAAGAATAAAGGCGAAAGTCAGTCTCAATTGGACTATGCTAGCGTATTGGGAAGCTTAATGTATGTCATGAATTGTACACGACCAGACATAGCTTGCGCTATCAGTAAACTGAGTCGATACACAAGTAATCCTAATCATAATCATTGGTTGGCAATGAAGAGAGTTTTGGGATACTTAGATGACACTCAAAACTATGCTTTACATTACAACAGATATCCAGCCGTTCTTGAAGGATATAGTGATGCAAATTGGATTACTGGGTCAACTGAAACAAAATCCACAAGTGGATACGTTTTTACTATTGGTGGAGGAGCAATATCTTGGAAATCATCCAAACAAACATGTATAGCTCGCTCTACAATGGAGTCTGAATTCATTGCTTTAGACAAGGCAGGTGAAGAAGCTGAATGGCTCCGGAATTTCTTAGAAGATATTCCATTTTGGCCCAAACCAATGGCCCCTATATGCATACATTGTGATAGTCAAGCTGCAATAGGAAGGGCTGGAAGCATTATGTATAACGGCAAGTCTCGTCACATAAGACGAAGACATAACTCTGTGAGACAACTACTCTCTAGTGGAATTATCACAATTGACTATGTGAAGTCAAAAGATAATGTGTCGGATCCACTTACAAAAGGCCTAAATAGAGAGGGAGTTGAGAAATCATCGACGGGAATGGGACTATGGCCGAGAACAAGTCATCGTGGCGGTAACTCTACCTAGAAGACTGGAGATCCCAAGATCTAGGTTCAAGGAGATAAAACAAAGTCATTGATGACGGTTCAACATTGTCAAAGGAAAAGAAATAATTTTATTATTTTATGGTCCATTCTCATGATGAGACAATGTTTAGTAACCAGGATAAAGACATAAGGACTTTTTAATGGTTTCTAAGTTTGATACAGGGAATATCAAATGGTGTATCTATGGGATAACACATTTAGAAATCACCTATGTAAGTGTGAAGTGTAAGCCGCTTCAAGGAGAATCCGGTAAGGCCAGTTCTTTAAGCACTTACTATCCAAGATGTGTTCATGGCTGAAACGAACAAAACAATGAGAACTAAGAACAGTTCAAGGGTTGATTGTGTGACATATGTTGTCTAGGTATACACCAAAGCTCGACGGTTCAAAGATATCAAATCTACCGATTGACCGAGTATATCCGATATATGTTCACTACGGAAAGTTTAAAGGGAAACCTACTTATCCAGATGCGATTAACCTTTACCTACAAGACACACACGTTTTTTCATGCATATGTTTTAACAATAGCCTTCCCCATTCATGTGGGGGATTGTTGGGTTTTAGCAAGTGTGAATGGGAAAAGAAAAGAGAGAATATGAAAAGTGAGGGAACTACTTTGGAGGGAAAATGAAAAGTCATTTGCAAAGTGCAAATGAAAAGTCATTTCTTATAAATTTGCAGGTAACAGTAACATTCCGAAAAGTTGTTACTCCTTCCGAAAAGTCGTTACTTTTCGAAAAGTCGTTACTTTCCAAAAAGTAGTTATTTTCCTAACAGACACAATTTTTTGAAAAGTTGTTATTTTTTCCAAAAGACACAACTTTCTGGATAAAATGGGTCTGAACAGATTTCACTGAACAGACATGTTCCTTGCTGAAAATGGCTATAAAAGGAAGTCAATTTTTGATTTTTTAATCACTGAAAATTTTTTCTTTCTCTGCATTTATTTTTCTCTCAAATAAAATCAAAGTGTCGATCGACTGAGTCTGTGTGACTTGTTGCTGTTCTTAAGTTCGTTGAAGTTAAAGAAGTTTGAGGTACCGCTATTTCTTTAACAGGTTTAATCCGTTTTATCTTGGGAGAAATTAATCCATAACCTTGGGTACAGTGAGGGGATTAAATTTCTTAAGGACACACAGTAGTTTCTGTGGACTCGGATTAATTCTTGTATTCTATATTTTTTTCTGCTTCATCTTATTTCTGTTTCTGTTTCTGTTTATTAACTTTATAAATACAAGTTATTGTAAGAATAACATATCCTTAGGGTAAACGTGCACTCGTTAACTTTGCAAAATTATGTATATATATACACCTTGAAATAACCATATATTTTGTTAGGCACCCAAAGACACAAAGCCAATTGAGATAGCTAGTTTAGACGGTGTACTTCAATGAGGTAAGGGGACTGGGTTCTTCCCATTTGCTTATTTTATTGTTGTTGTTTTTTTCGTTTTTAGCTATGAAGTTTAAATATATTGAATAAAATAGGGGATGACTAGTTTCAAACTTGCGATCTTATGGTGCAAAGTGAAATTTAAAATCACCACTCCACAAAACAAACTTTATCTATTAGAGTCATTTATATATAAATATCATAATTTTGTATTTTAATATTTAATAAAATTATCATTTAAATCAATATTGGGTATAATTTTTAATATGTGGAGGCGTGAGGCGAGATATTTTATGTCGTACAGGGCGAAGCGTAAACCCCGAGACACGGAGCATAACCTCATGTATATTTGATTTTATAATTTTTTTACTAAGAAAATAAGCAAAAGTGAAACTCTCAATGATTTTACAAATAACTTTTTTTTTTGTAAAATAACCAATAATATGTAGAAAAGTATTATGATTTTATTTGAGATAGATATTAATAATCAATAGTGAAAAAATGTATTAAAATTATTATTTGAGAAATACCACTACACCAATAATAAATAGTATGACTTAAAGCAAAAAAAGTTTACAATATTAAAAACGCTCGGGGTGTATGTTATTACGCCCATGACTTATGTTTTTTGCTCGAGGCTTAAGCCCTAAATTCTAAGTCTTACGCTTTATGGATCTACATCTTCAATTTGCACGTTTTGGGTATGCCCCGCCCCTAGACTCACCGGGGGACTCACTCCAAAAGTGTTTTTGAAAACACTGATTTTGATACATACTTTAACTAACATGAATTATCATTGTTGATGCATTCGTCGACTTTAAATTCTGAATTCGCCTCTGTGTTCAATTATATAAACTTGCATGTACATTTGGAGCAAACATCTGCCACATGTGATTTAATAAAAAGAAACTAAAAAAGAATAATTAAGACGCTTATATAAAAACAGTACAAATTTCACCAAACTTTTTTCTCAATAATATTATGAAGTTGTACATCTCTCAAAGATGCATTTTGCTTTATTTTTCTTGATATAATATCTGGCTCATGTACAAGATGTATTAATTATTCAATATTCAACCGACCATACAATTGTCAAACTAGGAATTTTTAAATATGAAAAAAGAGTTATTTTAATTATTATTATCGAAATGATGAGTCATATCTCCCATTATGATCTCCACTCAATTATAAATGATAATTAAGTCTGTGCTTAACTATTCAAATTTTAGTTAAATATTAAGATATAATTAGTCAGCTATTTCTTATCAACTTTGTACGGCCAGCTGATCATAGCATACTTATATATCCTTTGCTAAAAAATATATTTTTTAATGTAGTATATAAGAAAATGAACAAATGCTTGTTGAAACAACATTTTAAGTTTATACTTTATAGGCCATAAATAAGTATTATCAATTTGATTTCCTACTGCAAGATGATTAGATGAAGAAAAGACCAAGTTTAATTAGCAACAAGCTTAATTAGATCAATAATCATAACACTTTATTAATTTATCACTTAGTTTTTATTTTATTCTTATCATTAGTTATAGTCATTTTCAATGTATTGTTTTAAAATATTAAATTTATTTTAATAAAAAAATTATAGAACAAAAGTATCATTTTATTTATTACTTTTTAAAAATGTAGTGTGTCAAATTAATATTGAATAAGATAACCAGTCATCTCTGTCAACATATATTTGCTTTGGTACCGCCAATTATATAGCTTATGGAATATATTTTTATTCCCATAAAAATCCTTATGTGCAAGAATGAAAAATTAAAATTTAAGAGCAATAGATTCCAAAAGTCAACACAAGCAAAATGAGGCAACATTTCTAATGGAAAATTCAATATTTAAAAAATTATATCGAGTTTAATTGAAAAGGTGAAAACAAAATCATATAATTTGTCATAAATGAATCCAAAATCTTTATAAATAGGTTTTTTGCATGTTTTTATTTGAGTTACTACAAGTCAATTTTTGAAATTTTAATTTGTACATTTAATGATTAAAATGAATTTAAGTAAATAGGTAGTCCAGTTTTATAATCTAAACTTAATTTGAGCCAAAGATTTTAAGTTGTTAAGGCTAAAAATGTCATTGAATCATTAAAAAGAGAAAAAACATTTCATTCATTTGAGAATTGACGAATTAAAATTGTAAAGAATTGATTCAATTATGTTCGTATTCTATTTAATGATCCTGCATATCATATGTTTGATTAGATTTTCACACACCATTATCCTGTTGAAAATATAATTATATATATGCTTTCTCTTACCGATTAAACTTTTAGATGATATAGTTTAACATTTCAACATAATATTAGAGCAGATAGATGTCATGGAATTAAATCTCACTGTCATCCATATAAAAAGAATTTCCACAACAATATTGAAGTGATTCATCATAGTTAGTACTTGTATCTTTTATATTTTTTATGTTAACCTTCAACCTAATTAAGTAGCACAATCATTCTCCTCTAATCAGCCTTAATTATTTGTTTAAGTCACATATACATGATGCCAACAACACTATAATGCTGATATTAATCCTAATTTTCTGTTTCTAATTGAGACATTATATTGCATATTATCCATTTTTTCTTATACATGTATTAATTTTTATCTCCATTATTATGAAAATGATGATGCATTAACCGTAACAATTTCCGTACATTATAAAGATAAGAAAATGAATTGTTCTTAGTATGATATGACGCATGAATTAAGACATTTGTCATCATAGTTTATTTAAAAAATTGAATATAGTCAAACAAGTTTTTAATTAAATACGAATAAATGTATAGAAATTCTATTTAGGTATCCATACTATCAAAAAGTCCTCTCTTTTAATATACATTAATTCAATGAGTGATCTCCCATTATCCAACTACAAAAATAAGCTCCATTGAATATCACATTTTAGTTCAAATGATGGGATAAAAGTATTTTTGGCAGCTACTACTTATCAACTATGTAGGGCCAACTTGTTCATAGCCTACTCATTCTTATTAATTGTGTTTTCGCGATACATATATATTAAGAAAATCATTAAGAGACATAATTTTTACTATTATTTTTTGTGAAATAATAAATATAATTAAAGATTATGTAGAAATAATGTATAAATAAAAATGGAAGAAGTAAAAAAGAAAAGATCTACATACGAGAAATGAATAAATGCATATAGAAATGAATATTTTAAGTTAAAAAGAGGAATGATGTCGAAGTTGCTTCCATATGCCATACACTAAATGTCATATATTTAAAATTTCAATGTAAATTTTATAAAATGAAAGATAATTTTCTTGCTTTTGTCATGAAATATTTGAAATTTAAACTATTCCAATTAACATATTAAAAGTCTCTAATTCTAGCTACTTTCTTTTTTATTCCAAGCTATTGGTTTCTTTAGCATGAAAATCATAAACACCACGATAAAATTTAAATCGAATATAAAAAAGATAATGTAAACATGAATTTAATTGACATTAAAAAGGGATTTTAATTTTCTTATTAACCTAGATTAGAACTATATTATATTGCATCATCCATTGATTAACATGCTATTATTTAAATAATAAATAGTTTTTGATAGCTTGGCCAAACCAACTTTATTAGAATCATGACACTTGGTATAATTAGATATGTTCGATTCTTGATAAGCTTCCAACAATTTGAAAAGGCATCTAATAATTATATCCATTTCTCATAATATATATCATATAACCGCCTAAAGGTGAAAATTAAGTGTTATTACGAAATATTATATTATTCACAAAGAAAAAAGCTAACCTAATATTATATATCCCTATGCTAAATTTTGTGTAAGATTAGCTCTCTTTACAAATTACAATGCTCTTCTTTGTTGTGATAATTTTAATATTATTTTCTCTTAAAAGATAAGACACATTCAAATGAACTTTTCTTGATAAGACATTTGACTATGAAATATAATTAATTAGTCAGCTACAACTTATCAACTTTGTTAATTGTTTGGCCAAGCTAGTCATAGCCTACCTCATTCTCTGCTCAAAACTATTTTTTTAAAATTGAATTAAACGAGAAATGAATAAATAATGCTTGTTCAAATAAATTAAAAGAGGAATATGATGCTAGTTGTTCTATTCTCATTAAGGTCCAAGTTAGTGTGATGATATTAATTGACATTAAAAAATTAAGACTTCTAAAAATTGTGATTTAAAATAAGTAATGATATGATATGTGGGTGATTATAAATTATCTCGTTAAGCATAAAATAAATATTTTAAAATTCAATTGTTACTACTAAACACTTGCTCTCCAAGTAATATTCAAGATCTAATAGAGTACTAAACATCGTTTAATGAAAATAATGTGGTAAAATATCTTTACTAATAATTATAGTTTTAATGGATGTGCCTAGTCAAATAGTTAGAAATAAAAAAAAATAAAAGTACAATAAGGAAAAATTCAATTATTACTAATATTGAAAAGAGTTATTATTTTTTAATCGACTAAAAGGAAAAGAGTTGCAGTATAAATTAAAACGTAAGGAGTATCATTTGATTTCGAAGACATGAAAAATATTGCTCGGAATAACAAGACTTGTATATGATTGATGAATTTCTTGATAAGCTTTCAAATATTTGTAAAGGCATCTTCTCTTATTTGTCAAAATATTAAATTTATGCGGTGGCAAATAGGAATCATAGAGAAATATTATATTATTGTTTGATTCTCAGAATATGAACAAGTAATCTAATGTCAAATCTATTTGTTTTCCAAATTCTTTGATTCCTTCATATTACCATGATGACAACATGTTGGAATGAGTCAACATTAAAATTAAAATTAAAATTGTAAGCAACGGTACTAAAAAGTCAACACATTCAAAGTGACGCAAGATGTCTAATTGATCTTTGGGTTAAGTTACCAGCTAAAAAAACTAGACTTCCCAATTTACTCCTTCAAATTACTCTCTCCGTTCAATAGTACTTGTTATTTATTCTAAAAGTAGTTATTCAATAATACGTGTCAAATTTTAAAAATCAAGAGATCATTTACTTTTTGTAGCTATTTTACCCTTGCTATTAATAGTACTATTTATCATTTAACACATTTCTCAAGACATTAAATTTAATAAAATTAAAATATAATATAATAATATTACCCTTATTATATATTATTTTTTAAGGGTATATGCCAAGTCAATAGTGAACAACTATTGTTGAAAAAGAACGAATACTCTCTTCCTCATTGTGATTTCTTAAATTAGTTATCTTAGCTTGTTTATTAAGTAGTAATTTAGAAGTTTAAGATAATTTTCTCTTTTTCTATTTTATCTTTAATAGTAATTGTGCAGAAAATTACATACCCTTTAATTATAGGGCGATAACACACAAATAAAGTGAATACTTAATCAAGAAATATTATATCTTAAGATATAAACATGAATAGAATAGACAAAATTAATGTTTTGGGGTGTGTAATAAATGAAATACGATAAATAATTTGAGATGGCCAGGGATTATAATTTCCAAAGGTTCAACTTAACACTCTTAACATCCTTAGGTTTCTTCTTAGAAATTAAGATTCATCATAAACTATTAGCTGAGGTGTTAAAGCTGAAGTCTTAATTTATTAAATAATAATTAAAGTGTGCTTATGTTAATTAATCCTACTCAGATGCCCCTTAAACTGAATCTTGGGGTAATCTAAAATAATACATCACAATTAAAAAAGTGAATTGTTGACCCTGAATCATTTTTTTTCTAATCCTTATCAGCCACAATTATTATTCAGAATATTCATTAATCTCATTTTTTCATCTCTTTCCAATAGTCTAACAATATTTCTTTTATATAAAGGATTCTCTTTAAGCTTTAAAAATAAAGAAAAAAAATTAGTTGACAATATGGGAATCTGCATATCCTCTGAATCTTTTGAGATTCAACCTGTTGATTTTGGTAATGAAAATGTTGTTCATTATGATGATAACAACATTAGTGAGAACCAATGTGTAATTGGTTCTGTTTTTTCACAACAAGGAAATAAAGGAAACAATCAAGATTCTGCTATTCTCTATCAGGTTTGTCATTTTGCAACATGTTTGTTTAGTTTTTCTGCGCAAACATGATCCTTAACTTGGTTTCAGCCAACGGCTGTGTCCTCCAGCTTTGAGTAGAAACACGTGTCCTACATGACATAATACATGGAATATCAGAAGTTAAAGGTCATGGTTGTCAGCTGATGTCAGGTTAAGTGTTGTGTTTATGTATTATACTTTTTTAATTACATGGGGTGTATAAAGATGGAAACTTTCCTTTTTATGGCAGCGCTATGGTGTAGAAAATGGAGTTTTCGGCGGAGTTTTTGATGGACATGGAGAGAATGGACATATAGTAAGCAAGTTTGTTATGAATAAGTTGCCATCTTTGCTGCTGAAACTTACATTTTCTCTGCCAAAAATCTTTTCTGTGAATCAAAATGTGATGAGAAGGAATTTTAACAAGTGGAAAAAGGTTTGTTGGAGTTCCTTTTTGGTGATGGATAGAGATATTAAAAGTCTTGAAAATTTGGACTGTTCTTTCAGTGGAACAACTGCTGTCGTTGCTATAAGACAGGTAACGAGAAAAATCTTTCGTTTGACCTGATTATCGTGAATATTGCTAAAAGTTTTGGAGAATCTAATATAGAAATGTTATAGGATGATGATCTAGTTATCGCCAACCTTGGAGATTCTCGAGCTGTACTAGGAAGAAAGACAGAGGAGGGAGTAATTGAGGCTGTTCAGTTAACTACTGATTTGAAGCCTAGCCTGCCTTGTAAGACTTCTTTTCGTAATATTGACATGACACACTTGGCATAATTCAATTTCAAATTGTTCTTAGTAATGGTCTATCAGAAACAGTTTGTGAGGTAGAGATAAGGTCTGCGTACATTAGACTCCACTATGTGGAACTACACTGGATATGCTGTTGTTTATTAGTGACTAAATGATCATAAACTGTTTGATGCATACAGCTGAAGTAGAAAGAATAAGGAGGTGTGGTGGCAGAGTTTTTGCGCGGAAAGAAGAGCCACATATCCAGAGAGTGTATTTACCCAATGAAGATGTTCATGGTTTGGCCATGACAAGATCATTTGGGGATTTCATGGTAAAATATTTTGGCATAATCTCCGAGCCTGATGTCTCTTATCACCACATTACTCCGAATGACCAGTTTGTTGTTCTAGCAACTGATGGGGTAAGCCTATTTTAACTATGTCCTAGTATATTTTGTTCTGTTTCTACAAGACTTGACATGTTTATTTTCATTGTAAAATAGGTGTGGGATGTGTTGAGCAACAATCAAGTCGTCTCCATAGTGTGTGCAACAAATAATGCAGCAGCAGCGGCAGAGACAGTAGTACAAGCTTCGTTAGATGCATGGAAACAGAGGTTTCCTAACAGCAAGAGAGATGACAGCACTGTCATTTGCCTCTACTTGCAACAAGGTGCATCTCTGCAGAATGGTACTTGAAGCCAAAGCTTTTAGGTACTGATGTTACTATTTGTATTAGTATATGGATATTCGCATTTTGTACATTATTGAGTTCTGAGTAGAATTGAAGAAACCTTACCCCTAGAACAAGAACAAGGTTCTTGTAAGTTGCTTTTAAGTAAAGACACAAACACTGATTGAATTAAAAACCTTCCTCACTCAAGGAAGGAAAAACCTCGTTTTATTAATTCAATTATAAGATTTTGTGATTACAACTCAATAATCAAGAAAACCTTATCTCTACTATCTCTCTCGATTGACTCCAATCGATCTCTCCAAAAGGCCAAACCCACCTTTTGTTACAACTCTCACTAACACTCAACCCTACGAAGAGCCAAACCCACCCTTTGTACAATAAACTGTAAGTTACAATCAAGAACAAAACAAGAAAATAGTTTTACACGTTGAAAACCTTCTCACTCAAGAATGTTTTAAGCTTAGCAAACCTATCGATCTTGAAGACTTCAGTTTGATGAATAAATCTCACTTTTCTCTCTATTTGAAGTCGTGGTCTTCTATTCTGCGTATGTCCTCTTTTTATAGATATTCATGCTGCATCGAATCCTTATCAAATAAGGTAAGGAAATTGTATTTAAACAAGGATTACTTCTTTTGTACAATCCCTTTTATATACAACTTTCTTCCTTAATTATTAAAGTTTCCTTATTTGCATCAACTTGTATCTTTAATAATTAAGGTTTCCTTATTTGTATCAACTTGTATCTTTAGCACTAATTGGACCGTGTCAATATTTCGTGACAATTTCTGCGATCTCTGGCCGAGTTATTTTACTACTTGTACTACTTGTGGCTGGCATCGAACCTGCTTTGCTTAAGTTGCTTGTCGCATTGAACCTGCTTTGCTTAAGTTGCTTGTCTATCATCAAAACATATCAACTTGTAGAATTAGGATTCTATCAAATTCCCCCTTTTTGATGAAGACAAACCTGTGTAATGCAACTCATATATCTTCCCCCTTTTGACAAATCAAAAAGAGTCCAACAACCATCATCCATAGCAACAAAACCAATTAACATCCATAGCAGCAATAAAAGCTCAGCCAGTTGAGCATAATAAAATGTTCTGGCAACAAAACAAAGAGTAACAACACATAGTTTAACCAACTAAGAGAACCAGTTTCAAACAAAATGCTTTTTCAATGTGAAGGTTGACCAGGCTTAGTTGAAGCAGAAGCTAGCATATCCAGAACTCTGTCAACTCTTGCATTGTTAGCAAGTTGCTGCTGCACCATCTGATCCTTCAACCTGTGAATTTCAGCTTTTGAAGTGTCAAGTTCAGCACGTAACTTCTGGTTTTCTGACTCAAGAGTGGCATACTTTTCTTCAGCCACTTTAAGTTCCCTGAGTAACTGAGCAACAGGACCAGATGTACGTGGAGACGCAGTTGCAACCTGTTCCGACTCCATGGGAATGCCACAATCAGCAAGGATGGTTTGAGTGAACATATCTGCACGAGTCAAAATTCTGCCTTCTCCCAATGGTACTTCAAATGCATCAAACACTCTAGTCAACAGGTTTCCAAAAGCTAGCTGATGAGAACCTAGCTTAGGATCCACAATTCTAGCAAGATGTTTGATAAACAATGTGGGCCAATCAATGCGTTCTTTGCACTCAAGTGCATTCATAAGTCCCATGTCTCTTATGGAGGCAATGTGACGTTGGTGACCTCTAGGCAGTATCACCTTATGAACTATCTCGAAAAGAAGCTTATGCAAAGATCTCATAATTCCCTTTAAAACAGTTTGAGCCCTAGAATTGACTCTACCTTGAGAGAATTTGGCTGGTAGGCTAGAATATTCATCAAAACCCCAATTGTACTCATTTATCCCCACAGATGGTATATGCAAGATTTCCCCAAGTTTGGTTGCATCAAACACAATGTCAACCCCCTTTACACTAGACGACACCACATCTCCTTCTAAGATTACCAAGTTCGTATAGAACTCTACCACTTCCTTTTCATAAATCAAACTAGGTTCAAGGAATAACTCCTCCCACCCCTGAAACCTTAGTAGTTCACAAACCTGCTTCACTATATCCATTGAAAGTATATCAGGGTGAAAGGTTCTACCCCTAAGCACTGATTTGGTTTGGAAGTACTTTTTCCTTCCCACTTTGAGAAATTTATCTGTATTTCTCTTTGCAAATTTTGATTTTGATTGAGGAGTTGCAGAGTGTTTACCCTCAGACATATCATCAGTTTCAGAATCAAGATTCATGGGAGAGACGGATGAATGAACAGGAGACTTACCCAATCGTCGACGCTTCACACCAGAAGTTGTATCATCAGTTGGTTTGACCACGTTCGCACTCCTTGTTACAGGCCTGTGTGGACGAACCTGTTTAACTGCAATGTGCTTTCTTGGCCGCCTTGGTTTTTTCGGGTGAAGGGTACTTAAAAGAATATCATCATTGAGTGGAGATGGTGGTGGATTTTGTGTAGTGGTTTTGTGAGATGGGGAAGAAGGGGGGTTATGTGGAACAGTGGTTGTGGGAGTTTCTGGGTTTGGTGATAATGGGGTTTCGTGGACTGGGGATAGAGGGGTTTCTTGGACTGGGGATAGAGGGGTTTCTTGGATTGGGGATAGAGGAGTTTCTTGGACTGGGGATAGAGGGGTTTCTTGGACTGGTGATGATGGAGATTCTATGATGGGTGGTGGTGAAGATTCGGCACCTACAGGTGGAGATGCTTCTTTAACTGGTGGTTGTGGAGATTGAGCTTTTGGTGATGGAGATGTAGATGGATCTGATTTGGGTGTAGATGGTTTAGTGGGGAGATGGCTTTCTTGCACAGCATCAACAACTGGGTTTTCTTCCCCCTGAGAAAATGCGCTATTAGACGAGCTTTCGTCATCAGAGTAGGCAACTAGTGGATTAACCATGGTGATGGAAGAGATTTTGTTTTCTTGTTTTTCTGAAGGATGAAGATGAGAGAAAGTTGGTTGCTTGTTTAGAGAGAGTGCTTTATTGGGAACGGTTTTGATGTTGTATTCGAGGGGTTTGAGTAATTATGGGGGATTTACATCGAGGAGACGTGTGCTTTGATGGTTGCACCTGCTTTTCAGAGACGTGACATAGGAGAGAGAAGATGGAATTGTTTCCCCCCCCCTTTTTTTTTAACAGCTAAGTGTAAAGCAGTTGTAGAACCAACTTGACTGAACCTGGTTCATATCTCCTTAGAACTTGGTTGGACAGAATTCAATCTAAAAAGATGAGCCCTAACTCAAGTCTATTTTTCTGAAATGACTCTCTTCCTAGTGCCTTGGTGAAAATATCAGCAACTTGATCCTCAGTTTTGCAGAACTCCATTACTATGTTTCCTTTTTCAACATTATCACGAAGAAAGTGATGTCTAACATCTATGTGTTTGGTGCGTTTGTGTTGAACTGGGTTTTTGGCCATGTTCATAGCACTTGTGTTGTCACATAGAATAGGAATACAACCTGTTTCTATACCAAAGTCTTTAAGCTGCTGTTTTATCCAAAGAAGTTGGGCACAACATGAAGCAGCTGCAACATACTCAGCCTCTGCAGTAGATAGAGCCACTGAATTTTGTTTTCTAGTTGCCCAAGATATTAAACATGGTCCTAAAAAGTGTGCCATCCCAGAGGTACTTTTTCTATCAACCATATGTCCTGCATAATCTGCGTCAGCAAATCCCTTTAGATCAAAAGAGTCACCAGTTGGATACCAGAGAACCAGGTTCATTGTGCCTTTTAAATATCTCAAGATTCTTTTGACAGCTTTTAGATGTGATTCCTTGGGACAGGACTGAAACCTTGCACATAGACCAACACTAAACACTATATCAGGTCTACTGGCAGTGAGGTATAGGAGTGATCCAATCATACCTCTATATCTAGTGTCATTGACTGGTGAACCTGGTTCATCTTTATCAAGCTTTGTTGTTGTCCCAATGGGTGTGTCATTTGACTTAGCTTCATTCATATCATACTTCTTTAGTAATTCCTTGATGTACTTTTGTTGATGAATTGATGTTCCAACTGGAGTTTGCTTAATTTGGAGTCCCAAAAAGAAGTTTAACTCTCCCATCATACTCATCTCAAACTCACTATTCATTAGTTGAGCAAATTCTACTCCCAGTGAGTCATTGGTTCCCCCAAATATGATGTCATCTACATACACTTGTACTATGAACAGATCTTTACCTTGTTTTCGAAGAAACAATGTATTATCAATTTTTCCTCTTGTATATCCATGTGTGAGAAGAAAAGTGGATAATCGATCATACCATGCTCTAGGTGCTTGTTTTAGCCCATAGAGTGTTTTGTCCAGTTTATATACATTATCAGGATACATGGTGTTCTCAAAACCTGGGGGTTGTTTTACATACACCTCTTCTTGCAGATAACCATTTAAGAAGGCACTTTTGACATCCATTTGGTAGAGTTTGAACTCCATGTGAGCAGCATATGCGACCAATATTCTGATTGCCTCAATTCTTGCTACTGGTGCAAAGGTTTCATCATAGTCTATACCTTCTTCTTGGTTGTATCCCTGTACAACTAGCCTAGCTTTGTTGCGCACTATTTGTCCTTGCTCATCGAGCTTGTTTCTAAACACCCACCTAGTTCCTATTACCGTCCTGTTTTGAGGTTTTGGAACCAGGTTCCATACTCTGCTTCTTTCAAACTGGTTGAGTTCTTCTTGCATGGCACTAATCCAATCAGAGTCTAGAAGTGCTTCCTTTATATTTTTAGGCTCAATCAGGGACACATAGGCAGAGAATGCACACATGCTACGTAATTTGGATCTTGTAGAGATGCCTGAGTCAAGAGGAGTAAGAATGTTTTGCAAAGGGTGAGAACTTTGATGTTTCCAACTGTGAGTTGGAATACTTACTGACTCTTGAGGTGCAGACGAACCAGTTTCATTAGTAGGCTTATCCCCTATTTCAGATGTTTTATCAGAGGGTATAAATTCTTTTTCCCATATTCTTGGTTCTGATGGCTTGGAGCAGGTTCCCTCATTCTGTTCATCCTCTGAATTTCCTTCAACCTCACTGCTATTTTCATTAAAGACAACATGGACACTTTCTTCTACACGGTTTGTTCTTTTATTCAATACCTTGTAGGCCTTGCTTTGTGATGAGTAGCCTAGAAAAATTCCTTCATCACTCTTGGCATCAAATTTTCCCAAATTGTCTTTGTCATTGTTGTGTATAAAGCATACACACCCAAAGGCTCTAAGATGTGCTAAATTTGGTTTTCTTCCTTTTAGCAGCTCATATGGTGTTTTGTTTAACACTGATCTGATCATACATCTATTTATTAGATAGCATCCCGTGTTCACTGCTTCAGCCCAATAGAATTTTGGAAGTTTGCTTGAGATTAACATTGTTCTTGCAATATCTTCCAGTGTTCTATTTTTCCTCTCAACAACACCATTTTGTTGTGGTGTTCTAGGTGCTGAGAAGTTATGCTCAATCCCATTTGTAGTACAAAATTGTAGGAATTGTGAGTTCTCAAACTCCAGCCCATGATCAGATCTGATGCTGATTATTTCTTTGTTGAACTTCTTCTGAACCAGCTTTGCAAAGATTTCAAACATAGTGAATGTTTCATCCTTTGTTGCAAGAAACAATGTCCAAGTGAATCTTGAGTAGTCATCAACTATTACAAACACATATCTTTTTCCACCCCTGCTTTGTACACGCATTGGTCCACACAAATCCATGTGAAGCAGTTCTAGTGGTTTGGTAGTACTTACTATCAACTTTGGTTTGAAGGATGACCTAACCTGTTTTCCTTGAATGCAGGTTCCACATACTTGGTTATCCTTGAAGCTTTTGGTTGGCAGTCCCCTAATTAGGTCTTTAGATATGAGCTTGTTTATAGTTGTCATGCTAATGTGTCCCATTCTTTTGTGCCATAGCATGGAGCAATCAGAGACTGCACTTAGACATTTAAGAATATCTTCCTTGGAGTTCAGAAGCTTGGCTTTGTACACATTCTTATGTCTCTTCCCTAGTAGAACCAGGTTCCAAGTCACTGCGTTTGTTACTCTGCATTCTTTTTCTGTAAAGAGAACATTGTTTCCTTTATCGCATATTTGAGATACGCCTAATAGATTATGCTGTAGGCCATTCACATAATATACGTTCTCAATTGCGTGAGTATCCATTGATCCAATCTTTCCAATTCCCTGAATTTCACCACTTTTTCCATTACCAAAGGCAACGTTTCCTCCTTTGATGCTCTTGAGTGAGAGGAAGCTTCTTTTATCTCTAGTCATGTGTCTGGAACATGCACTATCCAAGTACCATTGTTGTTGCTTCCTCTTCACTGATCCCTGCAGTTTAATTTTGGGGGTTAGATTTTGGTATCCAAATCCACTTTGATTTATGCTTAGAGAATGGATGGATAAGATTTCTTCTAGCCCATCTACGAAGATATTTGGCTTTAGGAACTTGTTTTTGCTCATTGGTTTTCTCATGATGAGGTTTTTTCAAAGATTTCAAGTTTTTGTTATGAGCAGTTAGTTTTCTTTGACAATCATGACTTTTATACCCTACCATCCCACAGTGCATGCACAGACAATCTATGTTGGGATTTTTTACTTGAAAGCTGGTTCTATCAAAGCCTATCCCATGTCTTTCATATGTGCGTTTCTTGTGAATGTTGTCAAGCAGTTTGGAGGACCTGGTCCATCTCATTCCATTTTCTGCTTCAGCTTTAGTCACAAGAAGGTCTTTAGAGAGTGCTTCATTCCTTTTGGTTACCAAGTCTAGGCTTTTACTTAGTTCAGTATTCTTAGATAAAAGATGAAGATTTTGTTTTTCAAGAATCTTGTTTTCTTCTCTTAGAGATGCATAGTCTTCCATTATCAAATCCCTTTTTGATTCTATGGTTTTATATGCATCAATGAGAGTGTAGAGTAAAGATTCTAGCTGCCTTTTTGAGTATGAGTTTAGATTGTCTTGTATGTGATGAAGACTAACCTTTTCATTCATGTCTTCTTCTTCTTTATCCTCTTCAGAATTAGAACCGGCCATGACTGCTAGTATGGTTTCTTGTGATCTGCAGGTTTCCTTTTCTTCCTTGGTTTCCACTGCTACAAGAGCAAGAAAGTCATAATCATCTTCT
>NC_028644.1:57556384-57562852 GCF_001406875.1 Solanum pennellii
AATTTTCTTGGCTTTGGCATTGTTTTGAATTGCAAGCTTGTCTTCAGCATTCCATTCTTTTCTTTCTTTTGGGATTTTGGTGATTCCATCAGTTGCGGTTTTCATAGGTATGGTTGGGCCATCTAGAATTACTCCCCATAGATCAGGGTTTTCGCCAATAAGATGGTCCATCATACGATTTTTCCACCATCCATAATATTTGCCATTGAACAGTGGTGGTCGTGTTTGTGAAGCTCCTTCTTGTGGGGTAGGTGGTGCTGCCATTGAGTCTTTTCAAGGTGTGAATCTTTTATCGAAAAGACCTGCTCTGATACCAATTGAAGAAACCTTACCCCTAGAACAAGAACCAGGTTCTTGTAAGTTGCTTTTAAGTAAAGACACAAACACTGATTGAATTAAAAACCTTCCTCACTCAAGGAAGGAAAAACCTCGTTTTATTAATTCAATTATAAGATTTTGTGATTACAACTCAATAATCAAGAAAACCTTATCTCTACTATCAAGTTGTAGAATTAGGATTCTATCAAGAATTTTTGGAGACAAACGTATGAAGGCTACAAACTCATGAGATGTATTCTAAGTGTTTTTTTCTATATAAATAAAACATACTACTACACAAACATTTTGTGTAAATATAATGCATTTTGTACACTCATTTGTTCACCATATCATTCATTATATGGGTCAAAATTTGGTTTACTGAATATTTATTAAAGTGTTAGACACCTCTAGATACAAGTTCGTTGAAGGTTTAATGTTGTGGTTACGAGGTTGCAAAAGTTGTCCTACTGAATTAGTTGAACAAAATAACAAGGAAGAGAATGGACGCAAGAATTTCACAAGTGGAATATAACTTGAAATCCCTTCATATGAAGCTGATACAAAAATCTCAAGTAACGAGTGAGATTCTCCACACGAATGAGCAACCTATCAAGTTCAAGCAACCCTGATTTAAGCTGATCGTCAATTGCAACTAGCATCAACATTTTATTCATCTTTCTGACCACCTCATTCCGCCATATCATATGTTGAAACTCTGGGGTACTAGAGAAAAACAATAGATATAATCACTTACTGTTTATCAAAAAAAGGTATAGTTGAATTTATATGTGAGCTTTAAAGCACAAGTGGATTGAATTGATCAAGACGAAAAAAGTAATAAATAATAAATGAGATAATATAAATTGAATAAGCAAATGTAGTATGCGTTGGCTTGAATCCAAAGATACATTTCGTCAGAAAAGCTTGAAGATTTCTCAAAGCTAATGAACAAGTAACAAAATTTTCAGAGAGAAATTGAAGTATTTTGTAAAAGAATCCAATGATTTACAAGGTAGTGATTCTATAGCTTTTATAGGGGTTACTCAGGAGCTAATTCCCAAGAAGTAATCTTAACTCATGATAAATAAGTAATTGACATTTTAGGATGCGAAGAGTAACGTTTTCATAACGCCTAGTGTTGGTCACTGGATTTTTCTCCTTTCATAATTGGTTCTTTGTGAGGCAATCCAGGATGTGTAATCCACTGTACATATTACAAATCCTGGATCTCCTCACAATGAAACAATTATGTGTACAGATACACATACAGAAAAAAAAGTTGATCTTGTTAGATCGAGAAAGATTTTGACAACTGACAAATAGAGGAACATACTTAAGGAACTTTGAGCCGACATGTTCCTTTCAGACTGAATCCGGAGGGGATAAGGAGAACGTCAACCACGCAAAATAAGAGTTATAGAACAGTGGAAGGGTTGCTTTATCGACAAGAAACCAGTGCAAAGAGGTTTCCTTTCATAAAGAAATCCTAAGCGAAGTAGGAAGCGTAAACGAAGTAGGAAGCATAAGCAGAGTGAGAAGTATAACAACGTAAATAACTTTCAAATCCGGAACAGAGTAGGAAGCATGATCAGATATGTAAATCGAGTTCAAGTTGAAAAAGGTTTTGAAGAGTTCAAGACATGTAAATCGAGTTCATGTCGAAATAGTCTTTGAAAAGTTCAAAGTCGATAAATAGGGCAATATTTTCTTTTAAGAAAATTGCGCACTCAAATAGAGAATTACAAGAAGAATACTATCAAATAGAGGTAGTTCATATTTGAGTGATTTCCGATTACGAAGTGCAGCCAACACAAGGAAACAGGAAACAAGAATTGAATAATTGATTCATAGGCTTAAGTTTTATATTTCTTAAGTAAAATTGCTTGTATTGAGTTTTTATCGAGTTATATCTTTAATTCTTTCTAGATTCAGGGAAGTATAAACTAGAGTAGGAATAAAGTCTTCAAGTTGGGGCAACTTGGAGACTTGGGAACATAAACCTTCGAAGGTTTGTGTTGGACTTTAGGCATTAGAGTTAGTTTCTAAAATTGCAAGAGTTGTAATCCGAATTCATAACTTGAAGTGGGGTCGACGAGTTAGTTGGTTGTTGGCGTCTAAGAATTAGAGTTTATAATTCCTTAGCTTACATATTGCTGTAATCCTTTGTTGAGGCTAAGAGTTTAATGAAGTGACGTTAAATCCTACAGAGGTGTAGGTCATGGTTTTTTACCTTTTACGAGCTGGGATTTTCCGCGATAAATATTATGTCATTACTTTATTTGCTTTACATAACGTAGCTTCTATAATCTGCAACGGAACAGATAGAATATATCTATTCCTTAGGCAAATCTGAGGGTCAATATTCTAACAATTGGTGTCTATGAATTCTGCACCTCTGCTTGGACACAGTGAAGCTCAACGCATCAACATATCACCACTATTCAATGGAATTACTACGCATGGTGGAATGAGAGAATGGAGGATTATTAACAAACCAAGGACTATGAATTATGAATGAGAGTTACTGATGATCCTCTTATTCCTATGATGAAGGCTGATGAAGGAAAATTCATTCCAAAGTTCAAGGCTCAATATGGAGAAGTTGATTATGAAATGCTCGCCAAAGAATGCTAAAGCTAAGTGCATCCTTGTATGTGGACTTGGACCTAACGAATTTAGTCGCATCTCTGGGTGTACTACAACGAAACAAATTTGGGGCATACTGTAAATGCACAAGAAGGAACTCCCCAAGTAAGAAAATTTGGAATTGCTAGACTATGCACTAAATATGAAGCATTTAAGATGGAGAGTGGTGAATCACTTCAAGATATTATAACTACATTCATTATTATTGTGAATGGACTGGTGTCTTTAAGGAATATATACACTACTGAGGAACTTGTTGATAAAGTGTTGAGGACTCTGCCTAACTCATGGGAGATCAAGGTCACTGCAATTAGAAAAACAAAGGATTTGACAACCATGAATTTAGATAAACTTGTAGGAAATCTAAAGACTTACAAGATGAATGTTGATGAAACAAAAATGAGTGGAAGAAACAAAGATCTGATTTTCTCTTCCAAAGCAACTGAGAGTGATGAATTTGATCTGGATGATGAGGACATAGCCATGATCAGCGAAAACCTCAAAAATATCTTCAAGAAAGGTGGAAACTATGAGAAAAAACTACCTCCATGCAAAGAAAAAGAATCAGGAAATGATATGCATATTGCGTAGGGAACAAGTTCAGATAATTGAGAAAAGGGAGGTAAATCTTTTTGACCTTAAAAGTAAACAAAAATGTTTTTCAAAGAAAAAATTATCTTCTCTTATTTTACTCACATAGATGGTGTTCAAGAGTTGGATGAAAACAAAGATTAGTTATTGGCTTCCTTGACCAGTTTAAAATTTGAAAATACTGATCTTGAAAAAAATAACTCTGATCTCAAGAAAGAAAATCAATTCCTAAAGAAGTAAGGAACAAGTACAACAACTTGATTCCTGCACTTTGGCTCTCAAATCAGAAAATTTGAAACAATGTGTTACTAGAAAGGGGAAAAGAAAAACTAATGATGACCAAATCAGATGTGACCAAGATCTAAAGAGGTTAAAATATGAACTATTTTCTGAAAGGAAAAAATCTAGAAGAATAAATTGTCTAGAACTAAGTATGAGCTTGAGAGGGCAAGAAAACAGACTCAGTTCTCAATGATTGTGACTCAGATCAGTAATAGAACACATAACACTAAAGGTGAAATAAGTTTTGTTCAAGAAGTCCCTAAGAAAATATCTTATTTGTGCACACATCGTGGTAGTACGGGTCAATCAAGGGGTACCTGCCCGATAGTTATAACTCACATGAATAAAAACTTCAAAAATGCCTCAAATAGAAAAATGAACCATGTTAAAAGAAAGGAATCACGTCACAGGAACTAGTTGGGGCAAAAGAAAAAATCTAAAAATGTTTTACCAATATGGATCAATAGAGATCTCATTGATCCATTTTATCTATACAAAGGACCCAAGCTAGTCTGGGTTCTTAATCTAATCTTTGAATTTGTAGGAAAAGTAAGAGGAAGCAAGCAACATTCATATACGAACACCTGTTGCTCCAATGAAATCAGAAGAAATTCCCCTCACCTGCAGAAAAAAAAGATGGAATAGTAGGTTCAGTGGTGAAAATTCGTTTTGGTCAAACCAAAGAAGTTGGAAAATAGGCAAGACTAAAGAATACAAAATTGAAAGAAGGCATTATATTGAAGGAATGAACCAAAATCCACTCAGTATATTACAGTTATGTAATAAGAGAGACAAGCCTGCATGAAAATAATGAGTTTTCAAGGATCTCTAAACAAATTATAAAGTTACATGTGAAAGAAACCGGTCGAACCTATGCAGTATTTCAAAATTACAAACATGAAAAGTCTTATGAGGCGCACTCAGATGATTATAGTATGGAAATTATGAGTCCATCAAGTAAGAAGGGTGATCAACCTAGAGAAACACTTTTAAAGTAACATGTTTGAACTGAGGATTATTAAAATCAAATGAGTATCCCTCAATGGCTAATGAACATTGCACATACTACCTTCTAAAATTGAATTTTACGCTCAGTCTTTGTACATTTAGTTATATTTCTCTATACCACTTTTAAAGTTAGTTGGTACTGCACCTGATAGTACCACGTCTATGGAACCGATTGGGAGAACATGTTCCTCTACCAGAATGCTATGGACCAGCTGCATATGAACTATAATATTGAACATATAGGCTTGCTAAAGAAAAATAAGACACAAAGCTCATGGCTGAGCTTGCATAGGCCAAAGCTACCTTTGAAATTGAGAATACTACTAATTTTGCCAATTCAAAAGATGTTTTTTTGTTGCTAAAAGAGGACTTTTATTTGCGCTCTCATGCTCGATCTTTTGCTATTGCCTTGTCACTCTAGCTTTTGACTTTCTAATTTTTTCTCATAACAAGTGCTTGATTCTATCTTTAATTTTAATTACATCTGTGCTGCATATGCTTTTTGATTAATGTTTTGTTGGTTTTGAGTTTCAAGTTCATGTCTATCTCCTATGTTTGTGCAAATGCTTTGTTATAGCTAACCGAATTCTTGATTTTTAAGTGTTTGTGTAGGTGATATCCCCAACGACCATGAGTATCGAATTTGCTTCTCTCAGTATGTTTTATGCCTTAATAGTGTTTTATGATGTCAAAAGGGAGAAGTACATGCTTGTGTAATATTTATAGCCCAATCGCTCTAACTTGATCATCTGATATGTTTGCTTTGTGTATTGAGTTTTAAGAAACTCACATAACATAGATTGATCTATTCACACAAAAAGTAATGTTTGTCATCATAAGAAATGAGGAATTTATTAGATCGAGAAAGATTTTGATAATTGACAAATAGAGGAACAAATGAAGTGAACCGGTTGCGCCGACATGCATGTTTCTTTAAGATCGAATTCGACTGGGATAAGGAGAACGTCAACCACGTGAATTATAAGTTATAAGACGATGGAAGGGTTGATTTTTTGACAAGAAACCAATGCTAAAAGGTTTCCTTTCATGAAGAAATCCTAAGGGAAGTAGGAAGCGTAAACGAAGTAGGAAGCATAAACAAATTGTAGGAAGTATAACAATGTAAATAACTTTCAAATCTGAAACGGAGTAGGAAGCATGGTCAGATATGTAAATCGAGTTCAAGTTAGGAAAGGGTTTGGAGAGTTCAAGACATGTAAATCAAGTTCAAGCTGAAAAAGGTTTTGAAGAGTTCAAGTCCAGTGTGTTTGGTATGAAGGAAAACATTTTCTGAAAAATGTTATCCAATTTTTTATGGTTCGTTGGGACAAAAGTTTTGAAAAATGTTTTTCAAATCATCTCATTTTCCTCGAAATTAAGGAAAATGACTTCCCTTCAAAAATTAAGGAAAACATTTTCCAAAACTCTCCTCCAATTTCAAATTTACATTTTTTTTTTGGAAAAACATTAATTATAAAAAAATATTTTCAATTTCAAAATTTTATTTTTTCACCCGATCCCTAACCTCCCCTACCGGCTAGCACCCCCGCAACCCCACCCCTGCCCAAAAAATTAATTTTGCTTTATTAAAATATTTTCAGTTTCAAAATTTTATTTTTA
>NC_028644.1:57563218-57588532 GCF_001406875.1 Solanum pennellii
CCCACCACTCCAGAAAAATAATAATTTTTTTTAAAAAAAATATTTTAAATTTCATAAATTATTTTTTACTCTAGTAAAAATAAAAGTGTCTCAAAATTTTTTTTCAAAATTAAATCAAACACTAAAAATCATTTCCGGAAAGTATTTTCTATTCACCAACCAAACATGAGAATATAAGTTCAAAAATCTACTTGTTTTCCAGGAAAGCTTTTTCCATGGAAAACATTTTCCTTTATACCAAACACACCCTAAATAAGACAATATTTTCTTTTGAGGAAATTGCACACTTAAACAGAGAATTACAAGTAGAATGCAATCGAATAGAGGGAGTTCACATTTGAGTGATTTGATTTTTTATTACGAAGTGCAGCCAACTTAAGGAATCAAGAAATAAGAATTGAAGAACTGATTCATGGGCTTATGTTTTATAATTCTTAAGTCAAGTTTGGTTGTATTGATCAGTTTTTATCGAGTAGTATATTCTTAATTCTTTCTAGATCCAGTGAAATATAAACTAGATTAGGAATATAGTCTTCAAGTTGGGGCGACTTAAAGACTTTGGAACATAAACCTTGGGGGGTTTGTTTTGGAGTTTAGGAATTAGAGTTAGTTCCTAGGATTGCAAGAGTTGTAATACGAATTCATAACTTGAAGTGGGGTCGGCGATCTTGTTGGTTGTTGGCGTCTAGAAATTAGAGTTTATAATTCCTTAGGTTACATATGGTTGTAATCTTTTGTTAAGGCTCAGAGTTTAATGAAGTGGAGTTAAATTATACAGAGGTGTATGTCGTGATATTTTACCCTTTATGAGCCGGGGTTTTTTGCGACAAAATATTGTGTCGTTACTTTGTTTGCTTTACATAACGTAACTACTTTTATTTGCGAAGGAACAAATAGAATATACTTGTTCCTTAGGCAAATCTGGGGTCCGTATTCTAACAGATCCTATTGGAAATAGAGCTCTTATTTTGTGCATTATTTGTTACTTCTATTGTTTCTGTCAAGGTGGTGCCATTGCAGGACATTACACGAGTAGTATCACAATCAGTCGGTGCTTTATGCTTCGGCATTGTTATTGTATACTTCCGATGGCCGGTCAGAATAGGCAGCAGGGTAAGGAAGGGCTAACAAAAAGTTCGTGCTTTCGGAATCTCTGTTCCAAAATTTTGTTTGAAACTTAACTTATACACTACGGACAAACTTAATTGTTAACTTCAAGAGAACATCACCTGACTTTGTATATATATCATAGAAATTTCCGTAGACACAATGTTGATTTGACTTGAAAATCTATTTTTATGTGAATTTTTTTGTTTAGAATGATTTAGTTAATTCTTTCTTAACCTTTAGTCATCATAATTATGTGGCATTTCATTTTCATAATACATAAGTCCTTTAAAATATGGTGATAGAGAAGAAACCTAGAACCTCGTTTCCTTGCAATGACATGTTTGGTTTTAATCCCTCTAAAATTGGAGTAATTATAATTATATATCTTTAATTTGACCTTGTGGGGGTGATTACTAAATGGTCGTTTCGTTGTGTTAAAATAATTGATTTTGGTAATTATGTGCATCACAATACCAAAATAATTTTTTTAAAAATTAGAAAACATGAGTGTATAGTACGGATGTAATAATGACATGAAAACTTAACCAGCATGAATTGTGGGATGGAGGTGGGATTGTTGCACTCTTAACCAAAGGTCTCGGTTCGAGCCCTAGACATGAAGAAAATCTTATTAGGAGTGTCACCCCCGAAAAGGTCATACAGTGTGCGATCCAGACGATTTAGGGCTTGTTTGGATTAGCTTTTGGCTTATGACTTATAAGCCAAAAACCATAAGTTAGGATTTCTAACTTATGACTTATTTTAGTTATTTTGGCTTTACAACAAGTGCTTAGAAGCACTTTTTAACTTTACCCAAACACTTCAAAATTGCTTAAAAGTTATTTTAGCTTAAAAGCACCTAAAATAAGTCAATCCAAATAGGCACTTAGTCGGAGCTCCAATATGGACTCTATACACTGAGTGAGAAATAAAAAAAAATGGATCCAAATTATAGTCGGAGCTCCAATACAAACTCAGGAGAAAGGGTGGCCGGCGGAAACCAAAAAATTGACATGAATTTTGATTTAGTCGGAACTCCATACAGGTTCCGTACACTGAGTGTGTAACCAATATTTTAATACATGGATCCGGGCTTAGTCGGACCTTTAATACAGACTTGGGACACCGGTAGGAAACAAAAAAAGTTGACATGGATCTGAATTTAATTGAACCTCCAATATGGGTTCCATTACAGTCTATACCGGCTCCGAACACCAGGTGGAAAATAAAAAAAAAGACATGGATCCAAATTTCATTGAACCTCCAATACGGGTTCAAATACAGATTCCAAACACCGGGTGAAAAACAAAAAGAAAATGACATGAAAAACTTGTCGCAAGTGTGAAGAAATTTCTTGTAAAAGAAGGAGAATAAATATATTGCAATATTTATCAATGTCTAGATATATATTTCATTTTTTTTTAAATTTTCCTATAGACCTTTGAAATCTACGTTGTCTACTTGTCTTTGAAGAAACCTATCCCCTAGAACAAGAACCAGGTTCTTGTAAGTTGCTTTTAAGTCACGACACAAACACTTGTTAAATTAAAAACCTTCCTCACTCAAGGAAGGAAAAACCTCGTTTTATTAATTCAACTATAAGATTTTGTGATTACAACTCAATAATCAAAAAGACTTACCACTACTACCACTCTCGATTGGCTACAATCGATTACTTCTACTCTCCAAAAGGTCAAACCCACCTTTTGTTACAAACCTCACTGAAACTCAACTCTACAAGAAGCCAAACCCACTTCTTGTACAAAGAATCGTAACTAACACTCAAGAACGAAACAAGAAAATAGTTTTACACGTTCAAGACTTTCTAACTCAAGAACTTCTTGAACTTAGCAAACCTATCGATCTTGAAGACTTCTACTTGATGAATAATCCTCACTTTTCTCTCTATGTGAAGTCGTGATCTTCTATTCTGCGTATGTCCTCTTTTTATAGATATTCCTGCTGCCTTGAATCCTTATTAATTAAGGTAAGGAAATTGTAATCATGGTTGAACAAGGAGTACTGATTTTCCTTTTTATTGTTCAATCCTTTTTCTGTACAACTTCCTTATTTAATATATTAAGGTTTCCTTATTTGTCTCAACTTGTATTTTCATCATTCTTTAGTTCTTGTACACGTTTTAGGTGGCTTCTTTGTTGCGACAAAATCGGCAATCAATTTGGAAATCTTGTGACAAGAATCTGGCAAACCTTTTTAACACATATATTTGCATTTCTTGTCTATTATCAAAACTTTAGTCTTCTCTGTTTGTGGAATTATCAGATTCTAACATATTCCCCCTTTTTTGATGAAGACAAACCTGTATAATGCAACTATAATATCTTCCCCCTTTTGACAAATCAAAAAGAGTCCAATAATAGCTAATCAAAACCAGATTACAACCACAGCAACAAGTGAAGCTCAGCCAGTTGAGCAAAATAAAGTGTTCTGGCAACACAAAGAAGATTAACAACACAGAGTTAATGATCAAAAGAACCAGGTGCAAACAAGATGCTTTTTAAGTCGAAGATTGACTAGGTTTGGTGGAGGCAGAAGCAAGCATATCCAGAACTCTGTCAACTCTTGCATTGTTATCAAACTGCAGCTGCACCAACTGATCTTTCAACCTGTGAATCTCAACATTTGATGTATTCAGTTCAGCACGTAAATTCTGGTTTTCCAATTCAAGAGTGGCATATTTTTCTTCTTCCACTTTGAGTTCCCTGAGTAACAGGACCAGATGTATGTGGAGAAGCATTAGCAACCTGCTCCGATTCCATGGGAATGCCACAATCAGCAAGAATGGTTTGAGTAAACATATCTGCACGAGTTAAAATCCTGCCTTCTCCCAATGGTACTTCAAATGCATCAAATACTCTAGTTAACAGATTTCCAAACGCTAATTGATGAGAACCTAGTTTAGGATCAACAATTCTAGCAAGATGTTTGATGATCAGTGTGGGCCAGTCAATGCGTTCTTTGCACTCAAGAGCATTCATAAGTCCCATGTCCCTTATGGAGGCAATGTGACGTTGGTGACCTCTAGGCAGTATCACCTTATGTACTATCTCAAAAAGAAGCTTATGCAATGATCTCATAATGCCTTTTAAAACAGTCTGTGCCCTAGAATTGACTCTACCTTGAGAGAATTTAGCTGGCAAGCTAGAATGTTCATCAAAACCCCAATGATACTCATTAATACCCACAGATGGTATATGCAAGATTTCCCCAAGTTTAGTTGCATCAAAAACAATGTCAACTCACTTCACATTAGATGATACCACATCTCCTTCCAAGATTACCAAATTTGTATAGAAATCTACCACTTCTTGTTCATAAATCAAATAAGGTGCAAGAAATAACTCCTCCCACCCCTGAAACCTTAGTAACTCACAAACCTGCTTGACTATGTCCATTGATAGTATATCAGGGTGAAAGGTTCTACCCCTAAGCACTGTTTTGGTTTGAAAATATTTTTTCTTTCCCACTTTAAGAAATTTATCCACATTTCTTTTTGCAGATATTTTGATTTTGACTGAGGGGTTTCAGAATGTTTACCCTCAGAGACATCATCAGTTTCAGAATCAAGAATCATTGGAGAAACGGATGAGTGAACAGGAGACTTACCCAGACGGCGACGCTTCACACTAGATGTTGCACCATCAGTTGGTTTGACTACATTCGCACTCCGAGTTACTGGCCTGTGTGGACGAACCTGTTTGACTGCAATGTGTTTACTTGGCCGTCTTTGTTTTTTAGGGTGAAGTGTGCTCAGAAGGATGTCATCATTGTTTAGAGAATGTGGAGATGGTGGTGGATTTTGAGAAGTGGTTTTGTGAGATGGGGAAGAAGAGGGGTTTTTTTGGATAGTGGTTATGGGAGTTTCTGGGTTTGGTAGTAATAGGGTTTCTTGGACTGGTGGTGATGGTGATTCTATGACTGGTGGTGGTGGAGACTCTACAACTGGAGGTGGAGATGTTTCTTTAACTGGTGATGGTGGAGATGTAACTATTGGTGGTGGAGATGTAGACGGATCTGATTTGGGTGAGGATGTAGATGGTTTGGTTGGGAGTTGGCTTTCTTCCCCTTGATTAAGCACAATATCAATGACGGGGTTCTCTTCCCCCTGAGAAGATGCACTGTCAGATGAATTTTCTTCATCTGAGTAAGCAACGAGTGGATTAACCATGGTGATGGAGAGGATTTTTCTGAAAAATGAAGATGAGAAAGAGTTGGTTGCTTATTTAGAGAGAGTGCTTTATTGGGAACGGTTTTGATGTTGTATTTGAGGGGTTTGAGTAATTATGGGGGATTTACATCGAGGAGACGTGTGCTTTGACGGTTGCACCTACTTTTCAGAGACGTGACATAGGAGAGAGAAGACGAAATTGTTTTTCCCCTTTTTTTTTAATTTTGACTGCTAAGTGTAAAGCAGTTGTAGAACCAACTTGACTGAACCTGGTTCATATCTCCTTAGAACTTGGTTGGACAGAATTCAATCTAAAAAGATGAGCCCTAACTCAAGTCTATTTTTCTGAAATGATTCTCTTCCTAGTGCCTTGGTGAAAATATCAGCAACTTGATCCTCAGTTTTGCAGAACTTCATTACTATGTTTCCTTTTTCAACATTATCACGAAGGAAGTGATGTCTAACATCTATGTGTTTGGTGCGTTTGTGTTGAACTGGGTTCTTGTCCATGTTCATAGCACTTGTGTTATCACATAGAATAGGAATACAACCTGTTTCTATGCCAAAATCTTTAAGCTGCTGTTTTATCCAAAGCAGTTGGGCACAACATGAAGCAGCTGCTACATACTCAGCCTCCGCAGTAGATAGAGCAACTGAATTTTGTTTTCTAGTTGCCCAAGATATTAAACATGGTCCTAAAAAGTGTGCCATCCCAGAGGTACTTTTTCTATCAACCATATGTCCTGCATAATCTGCGTCAGCAAATCCTTTTAAATCAAAAGAGTCACCAGTTGGATACCAGAAAACCAGGTTCATTGTGCCTTTTAAATATCTCAGGATTCTTTTGACAGCTTTTAGATGTGATTCCTTGGGACAGGACTGAAACCGTGCACATAGACCAACACTGAACACTATATCAGGTCTACTGGCAGTAAGGTATAGGAGTGATCCAATCATACCTCTATATTTAGTGTCATTTACTGGTGAACCTGGTTCATCTTTATCAAGCTTTGTTGTTGTCCCAATGGGTGTGTCATTTGACTTAGCTTCATTCATATCATACTTCTTCAGTAATTCCTTGATGTACTTTTGTTGATGAATTGATGTTCCAACTGGATTTTGCTTAATTTGGAGTCCTAGAAATAAGTTTAGCTCTCCCATCATACTCATCTCAAATTCACTATTTATTAGTTGAGCAAATTCTACTCCTAGTGAGTTATTGGTTCCTCCAAATATGATATCATCTACATATACTTGGACTATGAACAGATCTTCACCTTGTTTTCGAAGAAACAGTGTATTATCAATTTTTCCTCTTGTTTATCCATGTATGAGAAGAAAAGTGGATAATCGATCATACCATGCTCTAGGTGCTTGTTTTAGCCCATAGAGTGCTTTATCTAGTTTATATACATGATCAGGATACATGGTATTCTCAAAACCTAGGGGTTGTTTCACATACACCTCTTCTTGCAGATAACCATTTAAGAAGGCACTTTTGACGTCCATTTGGTAGAGCTTAAACTCCATGTGAGCAGCATATGCGACCAATATTCTGATTGCCTCAATTCTTGCTACTGGTGCAAAGGTTTCATCGTAGTCTATACCTTCTTCTTGGTTGTATCCCTGTATAACCAGCCTAGCTTTGTTGCGTACGATTTAAACTTGTTCATCGAGCTTATTTCTGAACACCCATCTTGTTCCTATTACAGTTTTGTTTTGGGGTTTTGGAACCAGGTTCCATACTCTGCTTCTTTCAAATTGATTAAGTTCTTCTTGCATAGCACTAATCCAATTAGAGTCTAATAGAGCTTCCTTTATATTTTTTGGCTCAATCAGGGATACATAGGCAGAGAAGGCACACATGCTACGTAATTTGGATCTTGTAGAGATGCCTGAGTTAAGAGGAGTAAGAATGTTTTGTAAAGGGTGAGAGCTTTGATGTTTCCAACTGTGAGTTTGGATGTTTACTGGCTCTTGAGGTGCAGAAGAACCAGTTTCATTAGTAGACTTATCTCCTATGTCAGGTGTTTTATGAGAGGGTATGGGTTCTTCTCTCCATAATTTTGGTTCTGATGGCTTAGAGCAGGTTCCCTCATTCTGTTCATCCTCTGAATTTCCAACAACTTCACTGCTATTTTCATTAAAGACAACATGAACACTTTCTTCTACACGGTTTGTTCTTTTATTCAGTACCTTGTAGGCTTTGCTTTGTGACGAATATCCTAGAAAAATTCCTTCATCACTCTTGGCATCAAATTTTCCCAAATTGTCCTTGTCATTGTTGTGTATAAATCATACACACCCAAAGGCCCTAAGATGTGCTAAATTTGGTTTTCTTCCTTTTAGCAGCTCATATGGTGTTTTGTTTAACACTGATCTGATCATACATCTATTTATTAGATAGCATCCTGTGTTTACTGCTTCAGCCCAATAGAATTTTGGAAGTTTGCTTGAGATTAACATTGTTCTTGCAATATCTTCCAGTGTTCTATTTTCCTCTCAACTACACCATTTTGTTGTGGTGTTCTAGGTGCTGAGAAGATATGCTCAATCCCATTTGTAGTACAAAATTGTAGAAATTGTGAGTTCTCAAACTCCAGCCCATGATCAGATCTGATGCTAATTATTTCTTTGTTGAATTTTTTCTGAACCAGCTTTGCAAAGATTTCAAACATAGTGAATGTCTCATCCTTTGTTGCAAGAAACAATGTCCAAGTGAATCTTGAGTAGTCATCAACTATTACAAACACATATCTTTTTCCACCCCTGCTTTGTACACGCATTGGTCCACACAAATCCATGTGGAGCAGTTCTAGTGGCTAGGTAGTATTCACTGTCAACTTTGGTTTTAAAGGATGATCTAACCTGTTTTCCTTGAATGCAGGTTCCACATACTTGGTTGTCCCTAAAACTTTTGGTTGGCAGTCCCCTAACCAGGTCTTTAGATATGAGTTTATTTATTGTTGTCATGCTAATGTGTCCCATTCTTTTGTGCCAGAGCATGGAGCAATCAGAGACTGCACTTAGAGATTTAAGAGTATCTTCCTTGGAATCAATAATCTTGGCTTTGTACACATTCTTGTGTCTCTTACCTAGTAGAACCAAGTTCCCAGTCACTGAGTTTGTTACTCTGCATTCCTTTTCTGTAAAGAGAACATTGTTTCCTTTATCGCATATTTGAGATACGCTCAATAGATTATGTTGTAGGCCATTCACATAGTATACGTTCTCAATTGCATGAGTATCCATTGACCCAAACTTTCCAATTCCCTGAATTTCCCCACTTTTTCCATTACCAAAGGCAACGTTTCCTCCTTTGATGTTCTTGAGTGAGAGGAAGCTTCTTTTATCTCCAGTCATGTGTCTGGAACATGCACTATCCAAGTACCACTGTTGTTGCTTCCTTCTCACTGATCCCTGCAGTTTAATTTTGGGGGTTAGATTTTGGTACCCAAATCCACTTTGATTTATGCTTAGAGAATGGATGAATAAGATTTTTTCTGGCCCATCTAGGAAGAGATTTGACTGTAGGAATTTGTTTTTGCTCATTGGTTTTCTCATGATGAGGTTTTCTCAAAGATTTCAAGTTTTTGTTATGAGCAGTTTGTTTTCTTTGACAATCATGACTTTTATGCCCTACCAGCCCACAGTGCATGCATAGACAATCTATGTTGGGATTTTTTACTTGAGATCTAGTTCTATCAAAACCTATCCCATGTCTCTCAGATGTGCGATTCTTGTGAATGTTGTCAAGCAATATGGAGGACCTGGTCCATCTCATTCCATTTTCAGCTTCAGTTTTAGTCACAAGAAGCTCTTTGGAGAGTGCTTCATTCCTTTTAGTTACCAAGTCTAGGTTTTTACTTAGTTCAGTATTCTTGGATAAAAGATGAAGATTTTGTTTTTCAAGAATCTTGTTTTCTTCTCTTAGTGATGCATAGTCTTCCATTATCAATTCCCTTTTTGAGTCTATGGTTTTATATGCATCAATGAGAGTGTAGAGTAAAGATTCTAGCTCCCTTTTTGAGTATGAGTTTAGATTGTCTTGTATGTGATGAAGACTAACCTTTTCATTCATATCTTCTTCTTCTTTATCCTCTTCAGAATCTGATCCAGCCATGAGTGCTAGTATGGTTTCTTGTGATCTGCAGGTTTCCTTTTCTTCCTTGGTTTCCACTGCTACAAGAGCAAGAAAGTCATAATCATCTTCTTGTTCTAGTGCAAGAAGGGACTTGTTTTCTGTCTCATCACCCTCAGACTCTTCATCAGATGAATTCCCCATTGCTGCAAAGGCCCTTTTCATTGAAATATCTGCCTCTTGAGTTGTCATTCTTCTGTTTGAGGGGACAAACTTATCTTTCTTGATGTCTTTGCCCTTCTCAAAGTTTGCCTTTTTCTGCTCTAAAGCCCAAAGTGGACAGAATTTGATGAAGTGATCTGGGCTCCCACATTTATGACAAACCTGGTCTTTAGTGTTTTCAGATGGTTTTTGAGAAGTTTTCTTTTGAAAGGCCTGTCCTCTCTTTAGCATTCTGGTGAACCTTTTGGTTATGAGGGCAATATTTTCATCTTCAAAATCATCTGATGCATTTTTATTTAGAACCAGGTTCCTTTCCTTCCTTTTTCCTCCAATTTCCTTTTCTTGGTTTTTCTTGAGTTCGTATGTGATGAGATTACCAATCAACTCATCCATGGCCAGTGAGTCTAGGTCGCGGGCTTCAGTGATAGCCTCGACTTTACTTTCCCAAGTTTCAGGAAGGACACTCAAGAGTTTCCTTACTGCCTTTCCATTAGGAACTATCTCTCCCAAGGAGTACATCTCATTAATGATGGAGGTGAACCTGGTGTGCATATCTTGAATAGTCTCCCCTTCTGCCATCCTGAACAGCTCATATTGCCTGTTCAAGTTATCAATTTTGGACTTCTTGACTTGCGTTGTTCCTTCATGAGCGGTTTGTAGTGTTTCCCATATGGCTTTGGCATCTTGACAGGACGAGATTCGATTGTATTCGTCTGGTCCTATGCCACAGATCAAAATTTTCTTGGCTTTGGCATTGTTTTGGATTGCAAGCTTGTCTTCAACATTCCATTCTTTTCTTTCCTTTGGGATTTTGGTGATTCCATCAGTTGCGGTTTTCATAGGTATGGTTGGGCCATCTAGAATTACTCCCCATAGATCAGGGTTTTCGCCAATAAGATGGTCCATCATACGATTTTTCCACCATCCATAATATTTGCCATTGAACAGTGGTGGTCGTGTTTGTGAAGCTCCCTCTTGTGGGGTAGGTGGTGCTGCCATTGAGTCTTTTCAAGGTGTGAATCTTTTATCGAAAAGACCTGCTCTGAAACCAATTGAAGAAACCTATCCCCTAGAACAAGAACCAGGTTCTTGTAAGTTGCTTTTAAGTCACGACACAAACACTTGTTAAATTAAAAACCTTCCTCACTCAAGGAAGGAAAAACCTCATTTTATTAATTCAACTATAAGATTTTGTGATTACAACTCAATAATCAAAAAGCCTTACCACTACTACCACTCTCGATTGGCTACAATCGATTACTTCTACTCTCCAAAAGGTCAAACCCACCTTTTGTTACAAACCTCACTGAAACTCAACTCTACAAGAAGCCAAACCCACTTCTTGTACAAAGAATCGTAACTAACACTCAAGACCTTATTAATTAAGGTAAGGAAATTGTAATCATGGTTGAACAAGGAGTACTGATTTTCCTTTTTATTGTTCAATCCTTTTTCTGTACAACTTCCTTATTTAATATATTAAGGTTTCCTTATTTGTCTCAACTTGTATTTTCATCATTCTTTAGTTCTTGTACACGTTTTAGGTGGCTTCTTTGTTGCGACAAAATCGGCAATCAATTTGGAAATCTTGTGACAAGAATCTGGCAAACCTTTTTAACACATATATTTGCATTTCTTGTCTATTATCAAAACTTTAGTCTTCTCTGTTTGTGGAATTATCAGATTCTAACATATTCCCCCTTTTTTGATGAAGACAAACCTGTATAATGCAACTATAATATCTTCCCCCTTTTGACAAATCAAAAAGAGTCCAATAATAGCTAATCAAAACCAGATTACAACCACAGCAACAAGTGAAGCTCAGCCAGTTGAGCAAAATAAAGTGTTCTGGCAACACAAAGAAGATTAACAACACAGAGTTAATGATCAAAAGAACCAGGTGCAAACAAGATGCTTTTTAAGTCGAAGATTGACTAGGTTTGGTGGAGGCAGAAGCAAGCATATCCAGAACTCTGTCAACTCTTGCATTGTTATCAAACTGCAGCTGCACCAACTGATCTTTCAACCTGTGAATCTCAACATTTGATGTATTCAGTTCAGCACGTAAATTCTGGTTTTCCAATTCAAGAGTGGCATATTTTTCTTCTTCCACTTTGAGTTCCCTGAGTAACAGGACCAGATGTATGTGGAGAAGCATTAGCAACCTGCTCCGATTCCATGGGAATGCCACAATCAGCAAGAATGGTTTGAGTAAACATATCTGCACGAGTTAAAATCCTGCCTTCTCCCAATGGTACTTCAAATGCATCAAATACTCTAGTTAACAGATTTCCAAACGCTAATTGATGAGAACCTAGTTTAGGATCAACAATTCTAGCAAGATGTTTGATGATCAGTGTGGGCCAGTCAATGCGTTCTTTGCACTCAAGAGCATTCATAAGTCCCATGTCCCTTATGGAGGCAATGTGACGTTGGTGACCTCTAGGCAGTATCACCTTATGTACTATCTCAAAAAGAAGCTTATGCAATGATCTCATAATGCCTTTTAAAACAGTCTGTGCCCTAGAATTGACTCTACCTTGAGAGAATTTAGCTGGCAAGCTAGAATGTTCATCAAAACCCCAATGATACTCATTAATACCCACAGATGGTATATGCAAGATTTCCCCAAGTTTAGTTGCATCAAAAACAATGTCAACTCACTTCACATTAGATGATACCACATCTCCTTCCAAGATTACCAAATTTGTATAGAAATCTACCACTTCTTGTTCATAAATCAAATAAGGTGCAAGAAATAACTCCTCCCACCCCTGAAACCTTAGTAACTCACAAACCTGCTTGACTATGTCCATTGATAGTATATCAGGGTGAAAGGTTCTACCCCTAAGCACTGTTTTGGTTTGAAAATATTTTTTCTTTCCCACTTTAAGAAATTTATCCACATTTCTTTTTGCAGATATTTTGATTTTGACTGAGGGGTTTCAGAATGTTTACCCTCAGAGACATCATCAGTTTCAGAATCAAGAATCATTGGAGAAACGGATGAGTGAACAGGAGACTTACCCAGACGGCGACGCTTCACACTAGATGTTGCACCATCAGTTGGTTTGACTACATTCGCACTCCGAGTTACTGGCCTGTGTGGACGAACCTGTTTGACTGCAATGTGTTTACTTGGCCGTCTTTGTTTTTTAGGGTGAAGTGTGCTCAGAAGGATGTCATCATTGTTTAGAGAATGTGGAGATGGTGGTGGATTTTGAGAAGTGGTTTTGTGAGATGGGGAAGAAGAGGGGTTTTTTTGGATAGTGGTTATGGGAGTTTCTGGGTTTGGTAGTAATAGGGTTTCTTGGACTGGTGGTGATGGTGATTCTATGACTGGTGGTGGTGGAGACTCTACAACTGGAGGTGGAGATGTTTCTTTAACTGGTGATGGTGGAGATGTAACTATTGGTGGTGGAGATGTAGACGGATCTGATTTGGGTGAGGATGTAGATGGTTTGGTTGGGAGTTGGCTTTCTTCCCCTTGATTAAGCACAATATCAATGACGGGGTTCTCTTCCCCCTGAGAAGATGCACTGTCAGATGAATTTTCTTCATCTGAGTAAGCAACGAGTGGATTAACCATGGTGATGGAGAGGATTTTTCTGAAAAATGAAGATGAGAAAGAGTTGGTTGCTTATTTAGAGAGAGTGCTTTATTGGGAACGGTTTTGATGTTGTATTTGAGGGGTTTGAGTAATTATGGGGGATTTACATCGAGGAGACGTGTGCTTTGACGGTTGCACCTACTTTTCAGAGACGTGACATAGGAGAGAGAAGACGAAATTGTTTTTCCCCTTTTTTTTTAATTTTGACTGCTAAGTGTAAAGCAGTTGTAGAACCAACTTGACTGAACCTGGTTCATATCTCCTTAGAACTTGGTTGGACAGAATTCAATCTAAAAAGATGAGCCCTAACTCAAGTCTATTTTTCTGAAATGATTCTCTTCCTAGTGCCTTGGTGAAAATATCAGCAACTTGATCCTCAGTTTTGCAGAACTTCATTACTATGTTTCCTTTTTCAACATTATCACGAAGGAAGTGATGTCTAACATCTATGTGTTTGGTGCGTTTGTGTTGAACTGGGTTCTTGTCCATGTTCATAGCACTTGTGTTATCACATAGAATAGGAATACAACCTGTTTCTATGCCAAAATCTTTAAGCTGCTGTTTTATCCAAAGCAGTTGGGCACAACATGAAGCAGCTGCTACATACTCAGCCTCCGCAGTAGATAGAGCAACTGAATTTTGTTTTCTAGTTGCCCAAGATATTAAACATGGTCCTAAAAAGTGTGCCATCCCAGAGGTACTTTTTCTATCAACCATATGTCCTGCATAATCTGCGTCAGCAAATCCTTTTAAATCAAAAGAGTCACCAGTTGGATACCAGAAAACCAGGTTCATTGTGCCTTTTAAATATCTCAGGATTCTTTTGACAGCTTTTAGATGTGATTCCTTGGGACAGGACTGAAACCGTGCACATAGACCAACACTGAACACTATATCAGGTCTACTGGCAGTAAGGTATAGGAGTGATCCAATCATACCTCTATATTTAGTGTCATTTACTGGTGAACCTGGTTCATCTTTATCAAGCTTTGTTGTTGTCCCAATGGGTGTGTCATTTGACTTAGCTTCATTCATATCATACTTCTTCAGTAATTCCTTGATGTACTTTTGTTGATGAATTGATGTTCCAACTGGATTTTGCTTAATTTGGAGTCCTAGAAATAAGTTTAGCTCTCCCATCATACTCATCTCAAATTCACTATTTATTAGTTGAGCAAATTCTACTCCTAGTGAGTTATTGGTTCCTCCAAATATGATATCATCTACATATACTTGGACTATGAACAGATCTTCACCTTGTTTTCGAAGAAACAGTGTATTATCAATTTTTCCTCTTGTTTATCCATGTATGAGAAGAAAAGTGGATAATCGATCATACCATGCTCTAGGTGCTTGTTTTAGCCCATAGAGTGCTTTATCTAGTTTATATACATGATCAGGATACATGGTATTCTCAAAACCTAGGGGTTGTTTCACATACACCTCTTCTTGCAGATAACCATTTAAGAAGGCACTTTTGACGTCCATTTGGTAGAGCTTAAACTCCATGTGAGCAGCATATGCGACCAATATTCTGATTGCCTCAATTCTTGCTACTGGTGCAAAGGTTTCATCGTAGTCTATACCTTCTTCTTGGTTGTATCCCTGTATAACCAGCCTAGCTTTGTTGCGTACGATTTAAACTTGTTCATCGAGCTTATTTCTGAACACCCATCTTGTTCCTATTACAGTTTTGTTTTGGGGTTTTGGAACCAGGTTCCATACTCTGCTTCTTTCAAATTGATTAAGTTCTTCTTGCATAGCACTAATCCAATTAGAGTCTAATAGAGCTTCCTTTATATTTTTTGGCTCAATCAGGGATACATAGGCAGAGAAGGCACACATGCTACGTAATTTGGATCTTGTAGAGATGCCTGAGTTAAGAGGAGTAAGAATGTTTTGTAAAGGGTGAGAGCTTTGATGTTTCCAACTGTGAGTTTGGATGTTTACTGGCTCTTGAGGTGCAGAAGAACCAGTTTCATTAGTAGACTTATCTCCTATGTCAGGTGTTTTATGAGAGGGTATGGGTTCTTCTCTCCATAATTTTGGTTCTGATGGCTTAGAGCAGGTTCCCTCATTCTGTTCATCCTCTGAATTTCCAACAACTTCACTGCTATTTTCATTAAAGACAACATGAACACTTTCTTCTACACGGTTTGTTCTTTTATTCAGTACCTTGTAGGCTTTGCTTTGTGACGAATATCCTAGAAAAATTCCTTCATCACTCTTGGCATCAAATTTTCCCAAATTGTCCTTGTCATTGTTGTGTATAAATCATACACACCCAAAGGCCCTAAGATGTGCTAAATTTGGTTTTCTTCCTTTTAGCAGCTCATATGGTGTTTTGTTTAACACTGATCTGATCATACATCTATTTATTAGATAGCATCCTGTGTTTACTGCTTCAGCCCAATAGAATTTTGGAAGTTTGCTTGAGATTAACATTGTTCTTGCAATATCTTCCAGTGTTCTATTTTCCTCTCAACTACACCATTTTGTTGTGGTGTTCTAGGTGCTGAGAAGATATGCTCAATCCCATTTGTAGTACAAAATTGTAGAAATTGTGAGTTCTCAAACTCCAGCCCATGATCAGATCTGATGCTAATTATTTCTTTGTTGAATTTTTTCTGAACCAGCTTTGCAAAGATTTCAAACATAGTGAATGTCTCATCTTTTGTTGCAAGAAACAATGTCCAAGTGAATCTTGAGTAGTCATCAACTATTACAAACACATATCTTTTTCCACCCCTGCTTTGTACACGCATTGGTCCACACAAATCCATGTGGAGCAGTTCTAGTGGCTAGGTAGTATTCACTGTCAACTTTGGTTTTAAAGGATGATCTAACCTGTTTTCCTTGAATGCAGGTTCCACATACTTGGTTGTCCCTAAAACTTTTGGTTGGCAGTCCCCTAACCAGGTCTTTAGATATGAGTTTATTTATTGTTGTCATGCTAATGTGTCCCATTCTTTTGTGCCAGAGCATGGAGCAATCAGAGACTGCACTTAGAGATTTAAGAGTATCTTCCTTGGAATCAATAATCTTGGCTTTGTACACATTCTTGTGTCTCTTACCTAGTAGAACCAAGTTCCCAGTCACTGAGTTTGTTACTCTGCATTCCTTTTCTGTAAAGAGAACATTGTTTCCTTTATCGCATATTTGAGATACGCTCAATAGATTATGTTGTAGGCCATTCACATAGTATACGTTCTCAATTGCATGAGTATCCATTGACCCAAACTTTCCAATTCCCTGAATTTCCCCACTTTTTCCATTACCAAAGGCAACGTTTCCTCCTTTGATGTTCTTGAGTGAGAGGAAGCTTCTTTTATCTCCAGTCATGTGTCTGGAACATGCACTATCCAAGTACCATTGTTGTTGCTTCCTTCTCACTGATCCCTGCAGTTTAATTTCGGGGGTTAGATTTTGGTACCCAAATCCACTTTGATTTATGCTTAGAGAATGGATGAATAAGATTTCTTCTGGCCCATCTAGGAAGAGATTTGACTGTAGGAATTTGTTTTTGCTCATTGGTTTTCTCATGATGAGGTTTTCTCAAAGATTTCAAGTTTTTGTTATGAGCAGTTTGTTTTCTTTGACAATCATGACTTTTATGCCCTACCAGCCCACAGTGCATGCATAGACAATCTATGTTGGGATTTTTTACTTGAGAGCTAGTTCTATCAAAACCTATCCCATGTCTTTCAGATGTACGATTCTTGTGAATGTTGTCAAGCAATATGGATGACCTGGTCCATCTCATTCCATTTTCAGCTTCAGTTTTAGTCACAAGAAGCTCTTTGGTGAGTGCTTCATTCCTTTTAGTTACCAAGTCTAGGTTTTTACTTAGTTCAGTATTCTTGGATAAAAGATGAAGATTTTGTTATTCAAGATTCTTGTTTTCTTCTCTTAGTGATGCATAGTCTTCCATTATCAATTCCCTTTTTGAGTCTATGGTTTTATATGCATCAATGAGAGTGTAGAGTAAAGATTCTAGCTCCCTTTTTGAGTATGAGTTTAGATTGTATTGTATGTGATGAAGACTAACCTTTTCATTCATATCTTCTTCTTCTTTGTACTCTTCAGAATCTGATCCAGCCATGAGTGCTAGTATGGTTTCTTGTGATCTGCAGGTTTTCTTTTCTTCCTTGGTTTCCACTGCTACAAGAGCAAGAAAGTCATAATCATCTTCTTGTTCTAGTGCAAGAAGAGACTTGTTTTCTGTCTCATCATCCTCAGATTCTTCATCAGATGAATTATCCATTGCTGCAAAGGCCCTTTTCATTGAGATATCTGCCTCTTGAGTTGTCATTCTTCTATTTGAGGGAACAAACTTATCTTTCTTGATGTGTTTGCCGTTCTCAGAATTTGCCTTTTTCTGCTCTAAAGCCCAAAGTGGACAGAATTTGATAAAGTGATCCGGGCTTCCATACTTATGACAAACCTGGTCTTTAGTGTTTTCAGATGATTTTTGAGGAGTTTTCTTTTGAAAAGCCTGTCCTCTCTTTAGCATTCTGGTGAACCTTTTGGTTATAAGGGCAATATTTTTATCCTCAAAATCATCTGATGCAGTAGCCTTTAGAACCAAGTTCCTTTCCTTTCTTTTTCCTCCAATTTCCTTTTCGTGGTTTTTCTTGAGTTCATATGTGATGAGATCACCAATTAACTCATCCATGGCCAGTGAATCTAGGTCGCGGGCTTCAGTGATAGCCTCGACTTTGCTTTCCCAAGTTTCGGGGAGGACACTCAAGAGTTTCCTTACTGCCTTTCCATTAGGAACTATCTCTCCCAAGGAGTACATCTCATTGATGATTGAAGTGAACCTGGTGTGCATGTCTTGTATGGTCTCCCCTTCTGCCATCCTGAACAGCTCATATTGTCTGTTCAAGTTATCAATTTTGGACTTCTTGACTTGCGTTGTTCCTTCATGAGCGGTTTGTAGTGTTTTCCATATGGCTTTGGCATCTTGACAAGACGAGATTCGATTGTATTCGTCTGGTCCTATGCCACAGATCAAAATCTTCTTGGCTTTGGCATTGTTTTGGATTGCGAGCTTGTCTTCAGCATTCCATTCTTTTCTTTCCTTTGGAATTTTGGTGATTCCATCAGTTGCAGTTTTCATAGGTATAGTTGGTCCATCTAGAATTACTCCCCATAGATCAGGGTTTTCGCCAATAAGATGGTCCATCATACGATTTTTCCACCATCCATAGTATTTGCCATTGAACAGTGGTGGTCGTGTTTGTGAAGCTCCCTCTTGTGGGGTAGGTGGTGCTGCCATTGAGTCTTTTCAAGGTGTGAATCTTTTATCGAAAAGACCTGCTCTGAAACCAATTGAAGAAACCTATCCCCTAGAACAAGAACCAGGTTCTTGTAAGTTGCTTTTAAGTCACGACACAAACACTTGTTAAATTAAAAACCTTCCTCACTCAAGGAAGGAAAAACCTCATTTTATTAATTCAACTATAAGATTTTGTGATTACAACTCAATAATCAAAAAGCCTTACCACTACTACCACTCTCGATTGGCTACAATCGATTACTTCTACTCTCCAAAAGGTCAAACCCACCTTTTGTTACAAACCTCACTGAAACTCAACTCTACAAGAAGCCAAACCCACTTCTTGTACAAAGAATCGTAACTAACACTCAAGAACGAAACAAGAAAATAGTTTTACACGTTCAAGACTTTCTAACTCAAGAACTTCTTGAACTTAGCAAACCTATAGATCTTGAAGACTTCTACTTGATGAATAATTCTCACTTTTCTCTCTATGTGAAGTCGTGATCTTCTATTCTGCGTATGTCCTCTTTTTATAGATATTCCTGCTGCCTTGAATCCTTATTAATTAAGGTAAGGAAATTGTAATCATGGTTGAACAAGGAGTACTGATTTTCCTTTTAATTGTACAATCCTTTTTCTATACAACTTCCTTATTTAATATATTAAGGTTTCCTTATTTGTCTCAACTTGTATTTTCATCATTCTTTAGTTCTTGTACACGTTTTAGGTGGCTTCTTTGTTGCGACAAAATCGGAAATCAATTTGGCAATCTTGCGACAATTTTGGCGATGAATCTGGCAAACCTTTGTAACACATATATTTGCATTTCTTGTCTATCATCAAAACTGTAGTCTTCTCTGTTTGTAGAATTATCAGATTCTAACAGTCTTGATCATAGTATGTCTCTAGTGTTGGCTTAAACGAGTTTATAGTCCTATATATTTCTCATACATCAATATTACTATACAACTCAATACTCCAATTATCCTATTTGTTTGTTAATTTACCATAAAATACAAAACAATGATATTTAAGTACAAAGTATGTGTTGCACTTGTTGTTGTGCTCTCAATTTGTGTCAACATTGAAGGTCGTAGTGTCTCTAAATTCTTAACAGAAGAAACTGTAGGGACCAAATGGGCTGTCCTAGTTGCTAGCTCTAATGGATGGTGGAACTACAGGCATCAGGTTATTAGCTATAAGCAATTTAACTACGAACTTAGAAATGTTGTGTTAGAATTGACTGATGATTTGTTATGACATTCTATTTATTGATTTCAGGCTGATGTATGTCACGCTTATCAGTTACTCAAGAAAGGTGGTCTTAAAGACGAAAACATTATTGTATTCATGTACGATGATATTGCTAAAAACCCTATGAATCCTAGACCTGGAGTTATCATCAATAGTCCACATGGCCAAGATGTTTACAAAGGTGTTCCTAAGGTATGTGTCTTTTTTTCCCCTCTCTTTTTGAGCAATTCAATCCCTCGAAAATACTTAGAATGTGTGTTACGTACGTTGATGAGGGCCGGGTTATTTTCTTGTTGAGACAGGATTATGTAGGTGAAGATGTTAATGTAGAAAACTTTTTCAATGTTATCCTTGCCAACAAAAGTGGTATAACTGGAGGAAGTGGTAAAGTTTTGAACAGTGCTCCAAATGACCATATTTTCATCTACTATGTTGATCATGGTGGCCCTGGAATTGTTTGTATGTAATTCGATCGTCATCTCACAAACAAACACATACATTAGATGTTCACATTTGTTTATTTTCATGTTTCAAAATGAACAGCAATGCCAACTGGAGTTGTTTACGCAAATGATTTGATTAACGTGTTGAAAAAGAAGCATGGTTCTGGACATATAGTAAACTGGTAACTCTTGTTTTTTTGAGTCAGTCGATCTTGAGTCCTTTGCTTCCTTGGAAGGAAAATAATTAGCAAAGCTTCGGTCTAATACTCCGTTGGATGCTGATTTTTGTTATATGTTTAGGTATTTTACTTAGAAGCTTGTGAGTCTGGAAGCATGTTTGACGGTCTTCTTCATGAAGGTTTAGATATTTATGTAACGACTGCATCAAATCCCAATGAAAGTAGTTGGGGAACATATTGTGGTGTGGGTGATGCACGCGATCCATGCCTTGTAGCTTGTCCCCCTCCTGAGTTTAAAGGTGTGTGCTTAGGAGACTTGTACAGTGTTGCTTGGATGGAGGACAGGTTACGTAACACACAACTTCTCTAATCCCTGATCGAGGGAAAATCAATTGATTTAAAGTTATCAAAACTATAATATTAATGAAACTTCTTCCTATATCTTGATTTATTGTTATACAGTGATGTTCATGATCGACAAACTGAAACTCTGGATGATCAGTACGATAAGGTAAGAGCTTGTACTATATGTAATCACAATTATGTATATGTTTTAACCAATCATAGCCTATTCTAGAGAACGACTGATAATTTATGTTTCATTATGATCAGATTGCAGACAGAACAGCAGCCAATCTAACATATGGCTCTCATGTCATGCAATATGGTGATATGTTGTTAAGTGTTGATGCTCTTTTCCAATATATGGGCGTTGCTTCAATAAACCACTCTCATGTCTCCATGAATTCTTATAAATCATCGTCACAGAATGTGGAACAACGAGAAACAGAGCTTTTCTACTGGCAATCCAAAGTATATATGTCCCCACCTTTCTTTGCAACACATCAAGTCATATGCAATATAATTTAATTTTTTTCCTTGCCAAGAAAGACGCGAAAAGATAATCTGATTCATAGTTCTTTCTATATGTTGGCAGTACGATGATGCTCCTGAAGGTTCTGATGACTATTTTGAAGCTCGCGCCAAACTTATTAAAGTTGTAGCACATAGAAGTCAAGTGGACAATAGCGTAAAACATATTGGAGATCTTCTGTTTGGAGTTAAATATGGTAACGAGGCACTACAAACTGTTCGATCTGATGGACAACCACTAGTTGATAACTGGAATTGTCTTAAATCGTATGTAAGTATTTAGCCTAATTATAAAACATTCTTCTTATTGTTCTTTTTCACGTATACAGAACCATGATCGTTTGTTTTATTATTTTCATGTATATCTATATATATAGGTCGAGATATTTGAGACGCATTGTGGAAAACTAAGCTCATACGGAAAGAAACATATCCGTGGTATCACGAATATTTGTAATGCTTGAATTGAGAGTGAGCAAATGACTGCTGCAACTGTACAAGCATGTGGTCCTTTGTAGAGCTGAGAGCAATTTATGTTTAGCTTGTTTAATTTGTGTCATCAGTCATGGCTGGCTGCAAAGTTTCACTTTATTTAGCTAGCAAATTAATAATGTTACTCCTTCCTATTGGAACCATGTTGAGTCAGATGGAGTTAATTAGAGATGCTATGAATGTTCAATATTTTTCCATTTTCATATATTTGATACTCCGTCTGTTTCAAAAAGAATGACATGCTTTGCTTTTCAATCTGTTTTTTTTAAAAATGACCTCTATCCTTTTTTTAGTAATATTTTAATTTCAATCTTTCACGTGACATATTTAAGGCCACAAGATTATAAGACAATTTTGTACATTTGTGATTTGACATAACTTTAATTTAGGACCACAAGATTCAAAAATTTTCTTATAACTATGCCCTCCAACTTTAAATGTGCACAAGTAGGTACTCAAACTATTATAAAATTGAACAAGTAGACACAAGTGTCCTACATGACATAATACACGCAGGATGCCATGTAGGGCACAAAAATTGACATGTAGGGTGTCATTAGGACTGATGCGTCCATTTGCTCAATTTTATACAAGTTTAAGTGTCAACTTGTGCACACCCAAAGTTAAAGGTCATAGTTGTCAATCGACGTCAAGTTAAGGGTCATGTTTATGTATTATGCCTTTTTTCAAACTCTGTGTTAAGTCAAACTAGGTCAGTCTTTTTGAAATGGAAGGAGTATATAAAATGTCATGTAAGCTAATCTTTGCTACTGTAAGTGAGATCTGAAGGGGAAGTTCAAAGGCTTCCAGTTTTGAAAAGTTTCAAAGTGAAATAAGAAACTTGTACATTTAGGTTGGGTATGTAAATCTGAAATAATACATATATTGGACTCTAAACTTGGCTTCAAATTTTAACTTTGACATCCAATTTTCATAATGCACAAACAAGCACTTTAACTATCCAACTTTTAAATAAATAAACACATGAGTCCTACATGGCACAATACACGTAGGACACCACGTAGGACAAAAAATGACATGTAGGACATGTGTCTATTTGTTCAACTTTATACAAGTTTAAGCGTCTACTTGTGCACACCCAAAGTTGAAGGGCATAAATGTGATTTGAAGCCAAGTTAAATGGCATATTAATGTATTAAAATATGGAGTATTATAGGCTAATTAAAATTGAAGGTAAAACATTGATTTTTAACATTTATTTTTACCCCTCCCGAGCTTCCACCGTTTTATTTTCTTGATGACTCAAACTTACAGTCTTAAATATCATTTGAACAATTTTCTCTCGTCTACAAGACACGAATTAATTGTCCTGGATTTTGACGATTTGAGTTGAAAATCTGAAACAACATTAAAACCACCCACTTCAACATAAAAAAAACTTGTATTCAGAGATTGATTTTGCAAGAGTGAATTTGATAGAACACGTGTGTCCACTATCAATCAACGGATCAGGTTCATTAACACACTCGAAATAAGAACAAAGAGTAAATAATGACAGAAAACAACACAAGCAGTTTACGTGAAAATCTGCTTGCTCAAGGGATTAAAACCACGACCTGTCAAACAAGATTTTTAACCGTCTTCACTAATCTTCACAGCAAAAGTGAAACCCGATTACAACAATGTGAGAAGAAGCTATTAATCTCACGATCAAGCAATAACTCTATTGCTTGAACAGCCTAAATAGATGTCACTCCGCCCACTAAACTATCACCACTAGACAACTTAGGATTCATCTAAGCAACACGCAGGTTGCCCACTAAATCACCATGCTCCGGATGACTTAGAGTTTGACTAAGCAACACACAAGCCTGCCGACTAAACCAGTTGGACTCAACTAACTTAGACTTTTCAACAAACCAAAGTATATGAATCCTTTATATATTTAGGAACAGATTTACAATACATGTGCAGAAGAAATAATCCTAAGACAACTAAGCTTCCAGCTCTTCTTGATTCGAGTTGATCTTGAGGATGATTCTTCACTCCTTTTCTCAGCTTTTGTAAGAGTTCTTGGGATGTTTTTCAAGTTGCAAAAACTAAAGTTGTGACTATTGGATATCATCGCTATGTAGAATAGTCACAACCTTCAAGGCCATGCCATTGGTCAAGGTTTCTGCCACTTCTGCCACTGTAGGAGACTGTGCATCAACTTTTTGTACTTTTTTCCCGTATCACACTTTGTGTGTATATTTTCACTCGAGAGCAGGTCCCTCCTTTTACAAGGTTCCTGAATTTGTTATATCATTAAAACTACAAAAAATAGAATACATGACTAAAATACATGAAGGATAGCTGAATTAGAGATAACTTTTAGTGGGACATTGGTTGCAAAGGATGAGATAACTTATCTTAGGATTAATAATTAGAGCTAGGAGAAGTTATCCTTCCATGAGGATGAAATAGTAATTCAGAATAATTTATCTTGGGATAAAGTATGCAAAATAAAAAAAATACACCCTTAAATATCTCTTAAACACTACTTTGTACATTCATGTACATTAACATAATTTTTATTAACATCCACAAACCTTAATTAAATGTTGATTTTATGATAATATATTTTTCTATCAAAAAATTACATATTATGAATCAATTTATTTATGATATATTATAAGTTGAATTTATTTGCCTAATTCTTATGTTTATTTATATTTTGATAAATTAAATATTTTTAATTAAATAGTTTATTAATCTCTTAAAGTTAAACTTTATATATCAATAAAAATGTAGATAATTTTAATAATAAAATTTCTTGTACTTTAACAAACTTAAAATAAAAGTTTTATTTTTAAGTTAAATATGATGAATGTTTTATTTTTAAGTTACTAGTTTCTGACAACGTGCGTTGCACGTTTATTTTTTACTATTGTTATATAATTTAAAATTGTGCTATCAAATAGAAAATGTTTAAATCAACAATATTAATTTTACCAATTATATTTCATGTATCAACAAAAATAAATAAAAAGGAATTGCGCATTTGACATCAAGCAAAAAGTATGTGAAATTAATTAATATAATATAGTCTCCTTTAACTTTGTATAAGTCTTTTTTATGATCTAAATATCAGTGATAACCTTTCATAGCCATAAATGGATATTAAAAATACATGCACACTTATTAATAAGATTGCCTATTTTATTTTAATGAAAAACGATAGAGTGAAATATTTATATTATTTAAGTAAGGTTCTAAAATTAAAAGACAGTACTATCAAAATTATACAAGATTAAAAGTAATTACATTTAAAATATAAATTGACAGATATATAATTTAAACATTGAACTTCACACATACATCTATTTCAAAAGCTCATAATAATAGCTAAAATATTACAACACCACAATGAGTTTATAGAAATGCAAAAGAAATTAGAAACAACAATAATCTTCGTGATGGAGAATATATATCGAAAGAGATATGAGGACTTAGGCATGTCTAAAAAGAAGTCTTCAAGTTCTTCTCCCCACCTCATGTATTCTATTTTTTCATGTCTTTTTTGCCTATCATAGATGGAATAGTTTTTTGATTATCAGTTGAATGACAATTTCTT
>NC_028644.1:57589048-57604852 GCF_001406875.1 Solanum pennellii
CAAACATTTATATTCTTTGTATGATTTTTTTTTATACATGATGTATTAACACCTTGAGTTTTAAGGGAGAGATTTACTGCCTTACATCCCAAATTCTGTGACAGTCTTGGCTAATTGAGAGTCAATTAGATTAATTTTATGAAGCTAAATTGGATCAATTTAACTCAATATTATAAAATTAAAATATAAATATTTGAAAAATTATACAAGTATTATAAGTTGTAATTTTAACATATTAATTAAAGTTCATATGATTTAAATTTCAAGAAATGAAAAATATCAGACTAATTGAGGCGGAGAAACTATACCTTTTCAAGTTTCTGTGAATTATCAGAACAATTTAGTATTTGATGTTGTAACATTCTTCTATTCTTCCTACAAGATTATTGCGAAAGCTCTTGTGAGTCTTGTTCTGCAATCAAATAGGTTTTACAATTGTAATAAGAAGAAAACATGAATAATGATGAAATATGGAAAAAGTAACGAAAATTATAAACCCAACATACATTCAATATGAGTTGTAGAGGAAGAATTCATTTATAAACCAATAGAGAAATAGTAACAGTTACATGAAACTTTCACACTTCTTCCATGAAGTTTTTAACCATCAAATGTGGGTTCGGTTTTGTTTCGATAGAAACTTTTAGTATTCTTCAATAACGTGCTATTAAAATATATATTTAACCGATGCAATTCTTAAGTTGTAGGTCTTTTTGGAATTTATATAAATAAGATATAAAGCAAAATAATAGGAAGAAGAATGAAAAAAAAAGAAGAGAAACTAAATAAATAAAAAACCTAGCTTTTAAGAGTGTGTATTAATATTTTTTCCATAAATATATAAGAATATTGTTTAATAGAAAATAATAGTATTTATTTATAATTAATGTGTACATTTTTCTTCATCAATATAATGATATTATAAGGACATTTTGGTAATTAAACTTTTGACTTAGAGGCTTCCCACTTATAATATAATATGATAAGATGAGGGTTTTAATTTAAAGATAAATAAGATGAAAGTATTATTTTTAAGCTAAATAAGACGGATATTAACTTGTTTGAGTTAAATAAGATGAAAGTTTAATTTTCAAAACACAAGGCACAATCATGAAAAATGCAGACACAAAAATATGTAAGTTAAATAAGATGATTTTTAAAAAACAGAATGAATACCTAAAATTTGCAAAGTAAATGTAAAAGAAAAAATAAATAAATTAAGGTGGAGGGTATTTTTGTAAACAAATAACTTATTTTTAGAAATTATGTAATGAATATAAGTTTGAATATGACATACCAAACAAATAATAAAAACTACTTCCAGCATAACTAGAATAACTAATCACAATATAATTTATCCCAATATAATTTATCTCAGAATAATTTATCCCAACATAACTTGTATCGTGGGGCTTAATTTATATGTCCGCTTGTCGATTATATTTATAAAGAAACACATCGATGCGCTGCTGACACTTTACTAATTACATATATATGTGTTTTTATATAAATTGTGGTAAGTAAATTAACTAATTTGTTATTACATATTTTTATCGCATTTTCATCCCTAATAATGATAAAACAACGTACTTAATTTGGTGTACATATCGAGAGCAAGTGAAATTTTCATATAGGATGCCACATAAGACGTATTTGTCTATTTTTTTAATTTTACACAAGTTTAAGTGTTTGTTTGTGAATATTCAAAGTTACGTTGGAGGATATAAATGTGAACTAAAGCCATATTAAGGAATGTATTATATCACTCTTAAACTAAATACACATATATAACTTTTTCTGATAATAGTTGTATTAACTTTTTTTTTTTGATACACAAATACAATATGATAATAGTTGCGTTGTATCAATTATTTCGGATACTCATATACAATTTTCTATGATGCATAGATACAATTGTTTGTATCAGTTGAAGAAGTACAATTTGATAATCTAATACACAATTACAAATTTTTGTTGATACATAGATACAGTCGGTAGGATCAACCCAAGAAGAAGATATTTGAGATCCAAACATTGAACAACAAATTAAGAACCCAAAATAAAAAGGCATAATACATATATTGGACTCTAAACTTGACTTTAAATTTTAACTTTGACTTCAAACTTTCATAGTGCACAAATAGGCACTTTAACTATCATATCTTTCAATAAATAAACACGCGATTTTTGAGCCAAAGTGCGTGAAATGCAAATGCTGCCACGTGTATTAGTGAGCCAATCAGTGGCTGCCAACTAATTAAACATTTTGCACATCTTTTTTTTTTTTTAAAAATATCTTACACATCATTTGAAACTAAAAAAAAATTAAAATTAATTTTAATTAATATAAAAGAGATTCATTAAGGGTAGAATTGTCATTTCAGCATTTTATTACCGTTGTGGGCCTCGAAAATTACCCCTCACTCGCGCATAATATATGCATTTCACGCATTTTGCTAGGTAGGAATCGCGTGTTTATTTATTGAAAGATAGGATAGTTAAATTGTCTATTAGTGCCTATGAAAATTTGGGGTCAAAGTTAAAATTTGAAGCCAAGTTTAGGGTCCAATATATGTATTATGCCAAATAAAAAGTACTGATACATCATCATTAATTATTAGATAAAATAATTGAGGTATAACTTTAGTGGAGTTTCATATTAATATAAAATATAAAATATATATATAGAGAGAGAAAGAAGGATTCACAATATGAAATGTAGAGAAGACGAGAACGGAACATGAGAGGAGAGAGGAGAGAGGAGAGAGGAAGAGAGAAGAGGGAGGAAAGTGACGATTGAGAGAAGAGAGACTTGCTATTCCCTCTATATGTTGGATATAATTTTGAAGATGAACTTTCACAAATAGCCACTAAAAGTAACTTAATTAGGCTCTGAAGTAGAGTTTGCTAATTATGATTTCTAGTTACAGAGAGGGATGAGAGAGGCGAGCGACATGGGGAGAGGGAGGAGAGAGGCGAGCGAGAGAGGAAAGAGAGTGGATAGAGGTGTATTGTATTTGTATATTTATCGAATTGTTTATGTAAATCTGTTAGATAGTTGTATATATGTAATTGACATACATATGTGTTTGTGTATCTTGTGAGCAAGACTGTGAGAGGGATGAGAGAGGCGAGCGAGATTGGGAGAAGTAGGAGAGAGGCGAGTGACATTGGGAGAGAGACGAATGAGAGATGGAGAGATTGGAGAGAGGTGAATTGTACTTGTATGTCTGTCATATAATTATACGTAATTATAGCTAAAAAAAAGTTGCAAATGGTAATTAATTCAAACTACAACTATGTTAGCTAATTAACTAGTAAATATTTGCTTATCCGCGTAATATCCCCTATTTTGAAAGTATCTCACTACAAGAAAAGTGTGAATTATTTAGGGATTTTTCTAGAAATTAGTATAAAAATTTTTGCAAGAAAATAAGTTTCCTACGAATTTTCATACTAATCCCAGGAAAATCCCCATGTAATTAATATTTTTCTTGTAGTGTCTATCTCTAGGTTGTGTATATAATAGATAGTAGTAGTTTTGTTTGCTTAATTATGTAGTTTTTCCTTTAAATTATATTTTCTTTGTCCCAATTTATGTGAGACATTTTTCCTCACTACATAAAAAATTATCATTAGTAGCAATTAAGAATTAATTACCACTAAATATATATGTATATTTAGCGGTAATTAGCACCTTTTGTATATGTCTTTAAAGTCTTAGAGACATTGATTCTAATGATAGTAAAGACTTTAACACTCTTTATTAATATTAATATTTAATGCCGCTAAAAGTTGTTTTTGTTGTTATGTCTTTTAGTCAATCCAAAAAAATAAAATACAACATTTCTACAATTGGAAATAATTCAACTTTTAAAAATTTTTTTGTACCCCTAATGAAATAATGATCTATACAAATGGTCAAAGGATATTTTTTCGATCACAAATTTCAAAAGATCTCTTTTATACTTTGAATTGAGTCAAGACTAACAATGTGATATAAATTGAAACGAATGGAGTGTACCGGTCCACTCTCATGGACATAAAAAGAAATATTTAATAACTTTGATGCTCACTCAACTATTAATTGTTTTCACAAAAAGTCATTCAACATCCATTTTCAACTCAAAAATCACTCAATTATAACTTCTTTGCACAGAAAGTCACTCAACTTTCATTTTCAACTCAAAAGTCATTCAATTATGAGTTCTTTGCGCAAAAAGTCACTCAACCTATTTAATTGTTATTTTCATTAAAATGTATTGACATAAAATTTTAATTATTAACCAAAATTTAATAATCGAATATATACCCATTTAATGACCCGCTCCATTTAACTCGACCGGTTAAAAATATAATATTGAACATTTTATTTACTATTAATTTCCTAAATCATTCTCCCTTATCTCCCACATTCTTTTAGTGAATTAATGGTAAAATAAAATGTTCAATGTTCAATGGGGAATGATTTAGGGGATTAATGGTAAAATAAAATGTTCAATGTTATATTTTTAACGAATCGGATTAAATGGAGTGTGTCATTAAATGGTTTAAATGGATATATATTTGATTCTTAAAATTTATATTAATAATTAAAATTTCATGTCAATAAATTTCAATGAAAAACAATTAAATAGGTTGAGTGACTTTCTGTGCAAAGAAGTCATAGTTGAGTTACTTTTGAGTTGAAAATGAAAGTTGAGTGACTTTCTGGGCAAAGAAATCATAGTGAGTGACTTTTTAGTTGAAAATGAAAGTTGAATGAGTTCTATGAAAACAATTGATAGTTGAGTGACCAATCAAAGTTATTAACTCCAAAAAGAAAACGTACAATAACAATGTGATAACATGACAAAACTTTCATAAGTCATGAGGATAAATTTCTTGTAAATTAATCAATGAGAATATATCTCTGACACATTTCGTGACTTCTTATGGTAATTGTTACCTTTGAATTCTACGTCATTCTCTTATGTTGGAGTTTGAAGTCCTATATATTTCTCATACATCAATATGATTCATACAACTGATCAATAGTCCCCTAGCTTGTTAATTTACCATGAATTAAAACACAATACAATGATATTTAAGTACAATGTGTGTGCTGTACTTGTTGTTGTGCTCTCAGTTTGTGCCAACATTGAAGGTCGTAGTATCTCTAAATACTTAACTGAAGAAACTGTAGGGACCAAAGGGCTGTCCTAGTTGCCGGCTCTAATGGATGGTTTAATTATAGGCACCAGGTTCTCATTTATCAATAAAACTAAAATATTCTTTAAATAATGTATCATGAAATGTTATTTGTTTGGTGATTTTATTGATTGATTTCAGGCTGACGTATGTCATGCTTACCAAATACTCAAGAAAGGTGGTCTTAAAGACGAAAACATTATTGTATTCATGTACGATGATATTGCTAACAATACTATGAATCCTAGACCTGGAGTTATCATCAATAGTCCACATGGACAAGATGTTTACAAAGGTGTTCCTAAGGTTTGTTCTTTTTCGTGTTGGATTGAATATATTTTCGAGATTATATATATATATATATATATATTTAAACAAAGGGATTTTCGAGATTATAAAATAGGAGGGGTTAATAATTATTTTTGTTATGTTTGTTGAGGCTGGATTATGTAGGTGAAGATGTTAATGCTGAAAACTTCTTCAATGTTATTCTTGCAAACAAAAGTGGTATCACTGGAGGAAGTGGTAAAGTTTTGAATAGTGGTCCAAATGGCCATATTTTCATCTACTATACTGATCATGGTGGCCCTGTAATTATTTGTAAGTGCTTATTGTATCGATAGCAATTCAGATCATCGCATATATATAAAAGGCATAATACATAAATATGTCCTTCAGCTTGGCTTCGAATCATATTTATGCCCTTCAACTTTGGGTGTGCACAAGTAGACACTTAAACTTGTCTAAAATCGAACAAATAGACACACATATCTTACATGTTATTTTTTTCCTACGTGGTGTCTTACGTGTATTGTGCCATGTAAGATTCATGTGTTTATTTATTTAAAAGTTGGATCGTTAAATTGCTTGTTTGTGCATTATGAAAATTGGAGGTCAAAGTTAAAATTCGAACCCAAGTTTAGGGTCCAATATAAGTATTATGCCTACATAAAAAGTTACTTATGTTTATTTCATGGTTTAAAAATGAACAGCAAAGCCAACTGAATTTGTCTACGCGAATGACTTGATCAACGTATTGAAAAAGAAGCATGCTTCTGGGACATATAGTAAACTGGTACAATCAACTTCTTTTATTTCATTCGATCTAATTAAAGTCATTTGGTCTAATATTATAATGTTTTTTTCTTATTTGTTTAGGTATTTTACTCGTCTGGAAGCATGTTTGACGGTTTTCTTCCTAAAAGTTAAAATATTTATGTAACGACTGCATCAAATCCCAATGAAAGTAGTTGGGGAACATATTGTCAAGTGGGTGCACGTGGTCCTTGCTTGGTAAAGTGTCCCCCTCCTGAGTTTAAAGGTGTGTGCTTGGGAGCCTTACATAGTGTTGCTTGGATGGAAGATAGGTAATCGCGTCTACAAAACTTTGCTTTTCTTATAGTCGGCTTGTAATGCCTCCCTTCATTATTAATTACTTGCCTCCTTTCAGCTCAGCATGCCTAATTCACAACTTTTCTAGTCCTAAAGATGCCTTCTTTTTTTGGATCAAAATGAACTATACAAAAAAAGAAGAAGTTAATTTTCGATACTTCTCTTATGACAATACATCATTGTTAATTGTGTCAAATTTGTTGATGTTTGCACTTGTAAACAGTGAAGCTGAAGATCGGCAAACTGAAACTTTGAACGATCAGTATAACGCGGTAAGACTTGTACTACATATATACTCTCAATTTTATATATATTCTAAAAGTTCTGTTCAGATCCTATACACCATATTTTATGCTTTATTATAATTTCATTGTGTACAATGCTGCTCAGGTTGCAAACAGAACAGCAGCCAATCTAACATATGGTTCACATGTCATGCAATATGGCGATACAGTGTTAAGAGTCAATGTACTTTTCCAGTATATGGGCGCTGCTTCTGTAACCATAGTCACGTTTCCATGAATTCTGAATCATCGTCACAAAATGGGGACCAATGCGATGTTGAACTTTTCTACTTGACATCAAAAGTAATTTTAAGTTTTTCCTACTTCATCTGGATAAATTTGATTTCACCTATTATAACACAGAGAAAATTTAAAAAACGTTCTAATTTATTCGTAATCTTGACAGTATCAAGATGCTCCTGAAGGCTCCGATGAGCATTTTGAAACTCGTGCCAAACTTATCAAAACTATAGCAGAGAGAAATCAAGGGGATAACAGTGCAAAACATATTGGTGATCTTCTGTTTGTAGTTGAAAAAGGTAGTGAAGTACTGCAGCACGTTCGACCTGCTGCACAACCTCTTGTTGACAATTGGGATTGCTTAAAATCCTATGTAAGCAGCAACCTAATTATTTGGTCGTATTTTTCGTGTTTTTTTGGTTCTTTTGAGTTTAACGAGTTTTTTTCATGTATAGATCGAAACATTTGAGGCACATTGTGGAAAATCAAGCTCGTACAGGAAGAAACATATATGTGGTATCGAGAATATTTGCAATGCTGGAATTGAGAGTGAACAAATGGCTTCTGCAATAGCACAAGCATGTTCCTCTTGATTAGAAGAGGATACTCTTGGCTCAAAGTTAATGTAATGTTTAGCCTATTTGTGTTATGGTTGCATAATTACATTTCACTTTCATGAATTGCAACAATGAGAATAATATATATGGTTCATGTTGACAAGTACATCTTGTCCCCTTACCATGTAGTAGAGTATAACATTGTCATGGAGATATTTATTTATGAATGTATTGTCATTTTCACATTTCATTATAATGTCATGTAATTATCATGAAGAGAAAGAGAAATTAAAAGTTATAAAATAATGTGTTGGTGAATATACCTTAAATTACGGTTGAAAATAAAATGAAAGAAATGAATAAATATATTCTCGCTCTCTTAAAGGAGATTCAAGTTCACTACGGTATGAACTCACCGATATAATAGAATAACTCTTGACTTCTCCCGTCAAGATATAACAAACTGGCAATGTCATACTTAAACAATTCTAAATTAGTTGGAGAGTTCAAAGTTCTATCAAAACACATTCTTTAATTCTGTAGAAAATAACATGAAGGTGGGATGTGGTGGAGGGTGGGGAGTGAGGTTTCGTTGAGTTCTTGCAATGAGGATATTGTGTTTCAGTATGGTTCTTGAGTAATTTAGAGTGGATTTCGTTGTAATTACCTTGGGTCTATGAACCCATAAGAGTTTGAGGGGAATCGTTCGATTCTAGATGAGTTAGGGCATGAGTTTGAACAAGAAATTTGTCGATTCTCTGGGCAGAGGCTTGGGACGCCGTTCTACTCGGTGCGTCCCAACTAGTGTTTGGTAGGTTAGGGTCTGGCACCCTGCGCCACTCAGTGCTCCAGGGTCGCCAGGGTCGCCAGATCCCCTACCCTTCCGACCTTCTTTTCGTGTGAGTTTCCTCGAATCGTACCTATGTTTTCTACTTGATATCCTCACTTAAAATCTTCATTAAGCATCGAGAGATCATTCATGATATGAATCATAACCCTTGAATTTATAATTCAAATTCAAGGTATAGTTAAGAGTAAAGTCTTGAGAGTTATTTCGAGTCATTTTGAGAAGTTTTTTACAATCATTTTAAAACTTATTTTAAGAATTGAGTACTTAAGTTAGAGGACGAGGAGAGTTGAGTTTCATTTTTAAAAATAAATACACTGGAGCTAAGTATTTCCAAAAGTAAACGTTTTTATATTTAAAATGAGGGGAAACACCAATTTCCAAAGGAGTTCATGAGGAGTTTGGGTACTATCTCTTTTAAGAGAAATCTTTTGAGTAATAATCTCAAAGTTAAGGATGAGGAAATGTTATAAAACATATGAGCTAAGTTATATTTTTGGAGTAGTATTGAGCACCGATATGGAGACGAGTTTAGATAACTCAAAGTCCTCATAAACCATGTAACCAACAAAGGTAGAAAAGGGTCATACTTTTTATATGATTAATTTCTTTTTAAGCATAACTCTTAGTGGATCCACTTAGTTGAGGAATTCTGCACCCCGACAAGGTATATGCCAGATCTAGCAGAGCGGGCGAGCTGTGTCAAAACATAGCTCATAGTGATGGTTGTCACTTAGAGAATCTCCCCAATAGAGTTATTTTATATTTTTACATACGAACTGAGTTATTATTGTACTTTTGAATACATTGAGTTGTTATCTACTGTTTTAAAATGCTCTATATAAACTACATCTTTATTGTTGTTTTTATACTGCTTTGAGTTGAGTATACATAAATTGAGGCTGAGTTGAGTAAATGTCACAATTCGAGAGCACCCCCTTATCGTGACACGGCGTACAAGACCCCGAAAAGCCTCATAACATTCTATATAGAAATACGTAATTAAAACTCATTTAAATCCAAAATATCAAAGCTTCATTTGAAAGAAATACTTGAAATACAACGAAAGTCTAAATCTCACATGACCATCTCAGACACAATCTCAAAACACACTATGGACACAACCCTTTACATTCAAAGCGACTACTAAATATCTATTACATGAATAAAAGAAACTTAAAGTCTTGTCCTCGAATCCATGAGGACATACCAAGTCTTGGAGGAAAAGGATCCAAGCACTTGAAAGTAGATAGAAGTACTTGAAGTAAAACATGAAGAAATATGAGTTAGTAGACAGAAATGTACTAAGTATGACCAAGCAAAAATATGCTTTAAAAAGGAAATTTTGTTTGAAAGTCATGCATGTACCATTTTGATAAAAACTTCATGAACATATGCATAAACGTCATAATATCCAAACATAACCCACATACAAATCATATCTTCACATAAGGACATAATCAACACATGAACCCTTACATTCGCATTAAGCCTTCACCTCAAGTAACCCTCAAGCTATACCTTGCAATGTATGAATGGCGTCCCATACCACCATTCACACTAGGTACCACCTTAAGGTAACCAAAAGTGAACTTACCATTCATTCGCTTTCACCTTTACAACATAATCTTACATAAGAGACATACCAATTCATAAGGCAAGATAAGGAAAAATAACTCATAATATAACCCAAAAATAGCATGCATCACATGAAGAATTTAAGAGTCAACATTCTTCAATTACATCATTTAGAGGACTTCCATACATTAGTCATTGAGACTTAGAGAACTCACTATAACCTATCAAAGCCTACTTGTGCAATGTATGAATAATATCCCATACTACTACTCACATTGTTTAACCTCTCAAGTAACTATAGTACACATATCACATGATGGGAACAAATGTTTAATTGACATAGACCATGAGAGTTAGATCATGAAATCTAGTGTCATAAATCCCCACACCGTAAAAAGGTAGTATACTTGCCTAAGGTAAACCGATACTTAGATTAAGTGGATCCATTAGCTAGACCTATGTGGGCACATAGTTATCGGATAAAGAGGATGCTACTAGATACCCCGCCTCAACTCATGGATGAGTATCCGTATCATTTAATATCCATTCGGTGCTTAGCCTACATTCCCATAGAGTATTTAATTTTGTAGTTCATCATTAAAGGACAAGAGATTTTTACTAGATACCCCACCTCAACTCATGGATGAGTATCCATCCCTTCCAACATACATAAATTAGATAGCTCAAAGAGATATTGAGATTGCTACTAGACACTCCACCTCATGTCACGGATGAACATCCATCTCAAATATCAAATTCATTAATAAGGAAGGGATATAGAGATTGTTACTAGACGCTCCGTCTCAACTTACGGATGAGCATCCATCTCCATTCCCACATTCATTCATTCCTTCTTAATTCATATGTGTTAATTAAGAACAAGACTTACATCATAACGCCATTACATTCTAAACATAATTGTAACACATTCATAGAGATCTCACACACATATACTACAATTGATGCATTAAGTAAACACCTCCACCATTCAATTGGATCAACATCAAATTCACAATTCTAATTCAACAAGTAATTGTTCATAACTTGCCCTTAAAGTCCATAAATCTCAAATACCAATACACCAACAATTCACCATAAGTAGGGAATGGGTAGTAATGACATACTTCAAAAATCTAAAGCAATTTAGACAAATTCTATTACATGCATTCATTATCAAGAAACCCACTTCATAAAGGCACAAATTACAAATTTGGAGAATTTATGGGTTGATATAGTATTTTTATATTAAATCATCAATTTAACAATAATATACCATTATAAACCTTTAAAAATCATTTGGTGGAAGAACCATGAGATTGAGTAAAACCCTAGATTTTTCATGAACTTAAAAACTTCTTCCGAATTGACTCTAGGGATGAAAGATGTCCCTAGATTAAGGATCATCATACCTTTACTAAGGTTACCCAAGAAATTTGATGAATAAAAGCCTAGAATCCAAATCCTTGAACCCACTTCTTCTTCCTCCTAGAGTTAGATAAATATAGAGAAAGAAAGAACTTTGAGGTTTTGATTTGGGTAAAAATATATATAGAGAAAAAACTTTGAGGTTTTGATTTGGGTGCTTTGAAATAAAGAGTAAAAGAAGAGTTTTAAGACATAAAACTATTTTTTCTTAATGATATAAACCATTTAAAATCAACCCTACTTAGTAGATAATAAAAGGTAAATTACTTAAAACCCCTAAATTTGGGCAGCCTCATTAGGGACCACGGCCTGTGGAGGTGTCCGTGGTCCCTAGGCAGTGTGATCCCTTGTCTTGGAGGTCCATGTGCTAAGTCATCTCCACGGACAACTCTACGGACCATGGTCATGACCACTGACCGTGGAGTGGCCCGTTGAGTTGAGGCAGAACCTTGGCTCTCACATGGCCAAGTAACTTTCACGGACACTTTCAGGACTGTGGTCAAGACCAATGATCGTGAAGTGGTCTATGAAGTCTTGGGGTAGTGCTTAGCCAAGGTTGGCAGCCTTGGCGTTTAGCTTAGGCCTTGCCCTCCTTGGCTTGGCACAAGCCCCTGCACCCTTAGGCAACATTAAATGGCCCTTTAATACGAAGTCTAACAAGTATCATGACATTGACTCTTCGAAACTCCTTAGCTCGGGACAACATTACACAACAAGAACCCTCAGTACAAACTCAACACAAGGTCATTAGGCTCTAGTTTCACTAATTCATTTTACGGGTCGTTACAGTTGACACAAAGTAAGTATTTATTTCTTTCCAAGTTCGAGATGTTATGTTGTTCACTATTATCTTCACATGCTCGTACATTCCATGTACTGATACATCTTTGACCGTGTGGTTTAGGGTTATCAAGAGGCGGTTTCTTGATACCAATTGCAGTTTAAAGTCTTATGGTGAGCCTCCTTTCTTTCGGAGGATCCCTTATTTATTTTCATCTATTTTAGTTTTGATAAGATGATTGAGGGTCTTGTCCCGACATCCCTCATAAAATTAGAGGCTTCATAGATAGATAGACAGTAGTAGTCCATGTGTCTTTTTCATTTCAAGTGTTTAATGTTCTAGACTTGAGTTGCCTATTTTGTCCAGTAGATGTTTTTTTCTAAAATATTATGAGTTTACCTTTTTACACAGTTGAGTAAAGTTTGCTTTTTAATTCTTGTTATTTTTTAGTAAGTCTTTCGCTGAGTATTGAGCTAGGTCAGGACAAAAATGGTTCTCGAGTGTCGATCACGTCCTGGGTGTAGGCTCGGGGCTTGACAATAAGTTTTTATTAAAGAATTTCATTCTTTCCAACTCAAATTCCTCCATACAATTACAAATCCCTAATGAAAATCATAATTCTTGGCTATAGATATTTCAAGAAACTAATTCACGAATCTCAAGAAAGGTTTTCTTGATTGTTCTCCTTCAAGTTAGGGTCTCAAGACTTCTAATCAAGTTTTTTTTTCAAGATTCTTCAAGAACCTTGTTCTTTCCATGTAAGGCTATCATATTACTGATTAGTTCTTCCTCACTCCCTACATCTACTTTCAAATAAGTAAAAGAGTAATCTAGAATTTTATTCCTAGATTGAGTATTCTTGAGATGAGTTGACTTTGAGTTCTTGAGTTCCCATTTCTTTTTGAAATTTTATTTATAATTATTGAATTGCTATATGTTTTTTCCATTAAGATTCTTGAGTAGATTCGTTCATGTCTATATTTCAACACAAGCCCTATGAATTGAGTACTATTTAGATGAGAAATATCATTTAATTCTGAGTTCTTGAGAGTTTTAGTCCTTGAGTTTAGAGTATTGGGTTTCTATATTGTTATTGAGATCCTTGAGTTAATTTTTTCATGTCTATACTTCAGCATCAGCCCTATTTGAGTTATACATTGTGATAAGCTTTTTAAAGCCAACACTTGTGTTTTAAACTGAGATTTCGAGGAATTAAAAATAAGTTTTGAGAAAGGGTTTTTGGAACATGATTAGTACAATCGAGTATGCCATCAATGTTTAAGCAGTATGGTATCTAGATATGACATCAATGATTATGCAGCATGACTTCCCGAGTCATAAATCATCATATCACTAAATGATTTTGATATATATTTTTAGAAAGAGTTTACATATAAGAATTAAGTAAGAGTATAAGGGAACTAAGTATTACCAAAGGTATTAGTTTTTACATTGAGAAAAGAGAAACTTTGGTTTTTAAATGAGTTCAGAGATATTTCAAAATAGATACCTCTTTTAAGAGGATAGTTTGAGAAATTATCTCAAACTAGAGTAAGAGTATGTTTTTAAACATTGAGCATGAGTATATACACATTGAGCATGAGTATATATTATTGGGAGTAGTATTGAGCAGTGATATGGTGATGAGTTCATACAACTCATATTCCTCATAAACCATGTATGCTAACATGAGTACAAGAACATACTTTTTAGATGAATCCTAAGTGCCTTGATCCACTTAGTTGAGGTGTTTTATACCCTGACAAGATATTTGATAATTTTGGCAGCGTGGACGAGACGGTGTATCATCATGTGGCTCATAGTAGAGAATTTCCAAATATATTTAAAAGTATATTTTAATCATTTCACTTAATTTGTTGGTTTACTGATGAGAAAGTAATTTTATAATGTTTTAATGATTTCACTCATTTATTTCTTTACTCTTAGTTGAGTATATATCTACATCTATTGCAATCCTTTCATTAAGTTATTTTGTTATTCAATTATTTTAGATACTCGTACATTCAATGTGCTTATATTATTAGACATGTATCTTTAATGATGCAGGTACATATTTTGAGGATTGTCAACAAGAGTCCATTGAGATTACTTTATCTACTCGTCTGCTTTCGAGTAAGACGTTGTTGCTTTTAGAGGAATCTAATTTTTATGAGTTGTTAGAAGTAGTTCTCTTAAGGAGTCGATATCTTGTCCCGAAACTCATCCTTGTATACATTAGAGGCTTCATAGATTGATATTTTGGGAGAGTCTTTACTTATGTTTCATGTTCAGTATATTCAGGGAAATTTTGAGATTCAGAATGTAATGTTTATGTATACTTGAGTTAGTTTTCTGCTTATAGTCAGCCAGGATGAGGTTCGCTTCAGGGGCAACAATGGTTCTCGAGTACTGTCCATATTCAAGGTATAGGCTCGGGTCATAAAATTAAGACTCCATAATGATCAATGAGAAAAATATGTCATTAGAACTAGATAAAAAAGAGTATATGGTCATCCTACATATTTCATAAAACTTGAGGATTATACAAGTCGATAAATATAAATTAAATATATAGATTAATTGCATGACTTGAATCTTATTAAGTGATAGTTGGTATTTTGCGCATTAATTTAAAAAAATTATTATTATTATTATTATAGGGATAATACATAAATATACCCTTCAACTTGTTCTCATTTCATATTTATATCCTCCAACTTTGAGTAAGCACAAGTAGACTCTGAAACTTTTATAAAGTTGAACAAGTATACACATGAGGCCTATGTGACATAATACACACAAGACACCACATAGGATGAAAATTGTCATGTAGGATGCCACCTAGACACGTATGTTCATTTATTAAATTTTATACAAGTTTGAGTATCTACTTGTGCATACTTGTAATGACCGGGTTCCGTCATTATAGAAAAGCCAACGGAAAATTTTTTTTGGTCGGAAAACTTTATTGTAGTATCTTAAAATTTCCCAACCTAGTCCAAATTTGGATGAAAATCAGAGTCGTTAAGGGGTAGGGAAATCTGGTAACAATCGAGTGATTCAATTATGATTTTGATTAAATGAAGGGTTTGATAACTCGTTAACAAATTCGTATGACTTTACGAAATTAAATTCGGGCGAGTAGAACTCAAGAATCGATCTTAGCGTGAATGGGATCTTCTTAGTGTTGTTGATTAGAGGTGTATTGTGAAATGGGGTCGTGGAATTAATTAAATAGCTCATTGTTTCGTCCAAGCCGCTCTGGTGGGGCCACTATAGCGGGGTGAGGGCCAATGTGGGGGGTCAGATGCGACTTAAAGTCGTAAATATACCCTTAAATGATCTTATTCTGCAATTTTTAATTTTTAGAGCTAAGGAATGAATCACATGCGACTTTTGACAATTTTCACCATCTTAAGGCTAAAGGTAAGTTTTTCACTCTCCGAATCCATTTTTTGATCCGTAGAATGTAATAGAATGGGTAATTATCAACGCGGGGGGGGGGGGGGG
>NC_028644.1:57605312-57614568 GCF_001406875.1 Solanum pennellii
GGGGGGGGGGGGGGGGTTGAATTGGAAATTGTGGTGGAAAAAGCCCTAGTTTTGATACTTGAGATCATGGGTATGATCTAGGATTGTTAGTAATTCGGGTAATTAGTTATTGCTTATTGATTATCGTATATATTGATTATTTGTAGACCAAAAACAAGTAGAATATACTTGTGATTGTGGTGTGCTTAAGGATCAGTTTCCACATTTCGGCATAACTAATTGGGATCAGTTGCCATGTTCCGGTGTAAATATGGGAACGATTGTCACGTTTTGACATAACTATAGGATCTGTACCACGTTCTAGTATGCTAACTGTTTGAGTTTGGGTTCCATGATAGGACCAACTACTTTATATAACGTTATATTTGAGAACTGTGAAATGTTTCGTTGTTCGTAAATGATGATGATATTGTATATGCTCGGTGTATGCACGTTATTATTATGCTGTATTTCCTTGCTTATGTTGCACTTAGTGGGATTGTGTGATCCTACCAGTACACGATGGTTGTGTAGTGATGCTGCACTTGCTCTTATTTTTGTTGAGTACAGGGCATCTTCAGGCAACTATTGACAAACCTCGTCTAGAAGATTAGTGATCTCGTTTGAATTCAAGGTGATCCAATTCTTCTGGGTTGTCATGAATTCTCATTTCGTCTATGTCCACATTTTAAACTTAGACTTTTATAGTAGTTAATTAGTCATTAGTTTGGGGTGTATCCCTTCTTGTTTAGACTTGCTGAACATAGATGTTTTGGTACGTTCACTTTCAGGTTCTAAGTTATTCTTCTGCATTTGTTTTAGTTGATGGACTTTTATTTGAAGTTTATAGGAACTTCAATTTTTAGTTGTTTTAACTTGCTTTGGTAACTAAACTTAGTTCTTGGTTTGAGTTGTAGTAATGGTTCTCCCATCGAAGAGTTAGTATGGGTGCCAATCACGACGGTTTGGGTGGTGACAATACTCAAAGTAGAGGACATAAATCTAAAATGAGGTAATGTTAAAGGGCATATTTATGTATTATTTTAATTTGACCTCATTATTCATTTATGTCTCCAACTTTGGCTATGTACAAGTAGGAACTTAAACTTGTACGAATTTTAAAAAGTAGACACACAAGCCCTATGTGACATAATACACGTAGGACACCACGTATGATGCAAATTACAATATAGAATGTCGAATATGACGTATGTGCCTATTTGTTCAATTTTATATAAGTTTAAGCGTCTACTTGTGCACATCCAAAGTTAAAGGGAATAAAAATAAGTCAAGGCCAAGTTAAATGGCATATATATGTGATATGCCTCTCTTTTTTTTACCGTACTTATACTTTTACCAACATATACAAATATGAGAATTTATTTATCATATCGTCACTCGGCTCATCGTTATTATATATCAAATCATCTTTTTTTTTCTTTATTCTTTCAACAATAAAATAACTTTCTCATATAATTAATTAATAACTATTAATTAGTGGAATAACTATATACTTATAAAAAAAGGCATAATACATGAATACACCCTTTAACTTGGCTTCGAATCACATTTATGCCCTTCAACTTTGGGTATTGTTAGACCCGCAAACTAATTGATCTAACTACGTGCAGACATGTCAAGGACTTGGGCATTGGTCTTGACATGGATGATGGCAAAACAGTGCAACACAAGTTCAAGTGCTTGGGTGTTGGCAAGGCAGCTTGAACGTGCATGGCTTACGTGCGGGCTAAGGGCGTTGGCAAGACAGTATGTTGGCTTGATGAGGCAAGGCTGTGAAGACTTGGAAATGTCAGGGACAAAGGCAGTTCACCCGAAATTGCTGAAATAAAACTAAGTGTTGGAAGACAGCTGAAATATTCTAAGTGTTGGAAGTTGGCTGAAATATTCTAAGTGTTGGAATGATGCCTGAAATATTCTAAGTGTTAGAATATTAGTATTTCGTGTAGATAAGAATGTAATTTGAATTAGATTCTATCTGTTGGAAATATAGCTGTTGGAAAGTTAGTTTTGAACCCTGTGATGACAAGTGTCGGACATGTGTCATTTGTAACCGCCGCATGTAACTGCCATTGTGCAGAATTTTGATTTAAGGTGGAAATTCGTCTAAGGCATAGACAGAGTGTTTTTCTAGCCTTAGACTAATTCGTGAAGCCTTCCTTTGTATTACTTAAAGGTTAATAAAGGTTGGGACTGGTTCTTGTAAACTCTGCTGATTGTTTGACGTTGCTGTTTTAAGTATTTCTATAATTAGTCAATTTTCGTGGGTGCAAGTAGGCTGAGTGTTACAGACGTTTGTAAGACTGCCTAGAGTGGTGTGCGATAAAAATAAATCGACCCTCTTTCAGGTATGCACTAGTAGACACTTAAACTTGTATAAAGTTGAATAAATAGACACACATGTCCTACATGTTATCCTACATGTCATTTTCCGTCCTACGTGGTGTCTTACGTGTATTTTACCATATAGGACTCATGTGTTTATTTATTTAAAAGTTGGATAGTTAAAGTGCCTGTTTGTGCATTATGAAAGTTGGAGGTCAAAGTTAAAATTTAAAGTCAAGTTTAGTATCCAATATATGTATTATGCCTATAAAAAATATAAGACACAGATAAACAGACAAAAAGTATTCTTTGGGTTTAGACCATCAATAAACTTTAGTCAAATTCAATTAAATTTTTGTCATTTAGTCAAATTCAATTAAATTGTTGTTTTTCAGTCAATTCCAATAAAATTGTTATGATTTAAATTTAGTCAAATTCAATAAAATTGTTGTGATTTAAATTTAGTCAAATTCAATTAAATTGTTGTAATTTAAGTTTAGTCAAATTCAATTATGTTGTAATTTAAATTTAGTCAAATTTAATTAAATTGTTGTGAATCTCTTTTTGAATCTGCAAGTTCATTTATAGCAAAATGTAATTGCCACGTTTTAGCTTAAGCTAATAACTTTCAATTAAATGATTTTACTTCTATCAAAGAATTGAGAAAATTAAACTCAGATTTTGTTGCAATAACACAAATTCTGAACGAAAAAAAGTACTTTTTAAACTATAAAAAAATACATATCGACTAATTCCGTTAATTAAACAAGACACTACTTTTCTTTTAATCCTTTGAAAATGAATCCAACATCTTATACTACTTAAACTCTTCATTTAATCTTTAATTATAATGACATACATTCTTATAGCCAGTGATGCAGCTAAGACTTTTGTAAAGGATATTTAAGATCTAATATATGTATGAACTAATTTGACTGATGACAACCAAATTTTTTGATTAAAGGTGTTTGACGACTAACCACCCTTGAGCCATTATGGCACTATGATGAAACAAGTTCTAAAAATATTTCTTTCTTTTTTTAAGCTTCATATCTAATTGCCATCATATAAAATTGTCACGAGAGCACCCCCAAGTTGCGACAAGGCGTACTCGACCTCAAGGAGGTCTTATACAAGCCCTTAGCATTCATTCATCACATAGGCAATAAAAAAATTGCAGAATTAAAACCTTCCTGACGAAAATCATAAGACTTGAAAGTCATCAACATTTAGAAATATTTTTACGCAAGCGGAATACTAGTCTCACATGGACAACTTAGACCCAATTTCAAAGAAACATACTAGGGACACGGCCCCTTACAATAAAGAGAAATACTACAAGTCTATTACAAAGTCTTAACAAAAGAAACTAGAACATAGACTTCGTGTCCTTGACATATGAGGACATACCAAAAGTTTTGAGAGAAACTCTAGTCCCAAGCTTCGCTATAGAAAATACTTCGCTTGACAACACCAACACTTGTAGTAAAACATAGGAGAAGAATGGGGTTAGCACAATTAAGTACTAAGTCTGGAAGTCGTGCAAAAACATGCAAAAAGGGACATTTATTTGAGATATATGCTTTCATGCCATTTTAAAAAAAAATAAAGATCCATAACGACAAGTACAAGATACGCATTATAAGTCACCACCTATATACAACACAATATCCACCTTATAGACATGCTTAACTATTACAAATATTCAACACATATACATATTTGTCCAATAGACCATTTCCTCATCTTAGACCCTCCACCTAAAGTTAATCTAAGACCAACCTAAGTAAGACATGGAGGGGAAACCCATACTACCTCTTCATGCCACACCTAGGTGTTCCTCAAGATTACAATAGATAAGGACCCTTATATTCCAACTTAACATGCTAGGCAACTCATTCTATCAATATAAGCTATTAGTTCAACATTTCATTATTAGAGACATTTAAGGACACATTCATGCATTTAGAGGACTTTCACATAATAGTTGTTAAGACTTAGAGATCTCACTTTAGAACCTTCTAAGCATACACATGTCATGTGTATATAGCATCCCATACTACTTACTACCTACACGTTGTAGAACCTATCAAGTATCTAGAGTGAACATCATGTGGAAAAAGGCATTAACCGAAATAGACCATGCAAGCTAGACATGGAATCCGATATCATAAAGTCCCACACCGTGGAGGATGTTATACTTGCCAAGGTTATAACTAATACACAACCCATGTTGGCACATAGTTTAGGGGATATCCAAAGATATTCATTGGACTCTAGCCTTTTCTTCGGAAAGATACACCATCTTAACCATATCCATTCGGTGTTAGCCTTAGTTCCCATAGAGTAGTTCATTCACATGTATGTAGTAGAGAGGGCACCATTCTTGGGTCTAGCCGACCCATAGCACTTCTACAAAGAAGGACAACATGCTTAGGTCTAGCCGATCAAGGTTCATTATGGACAAGCTCATTGAATTCTTAGAGAAGGTTTTCTACGGTTTCGGTCCACTATCTCTAAGTCTATAATTTCACACATGAAGTAGGTCTTTACCTTAAGTTGTACCGCTTCAAGGTTTTTCATTTACTTAGGGGTACTCACCGTGAAGGTCACCAAGCTTAGGTCTGCCGGTTCAAGACATAGCCTAAAGGCCTCATTATGCATTTATAGAGAGGGCACCATGCTTAGGTCTAGCCGATTCTAGACATTAATTCATTCATTACTCAAGAAAGGTTGCCTAAGCCTACAAAGTCAAGAGATCACATTCAACATATCTTCATACATCAATGAGACGCACCTAAATCTACCAATTCCAAAGGATCATATTCATGAAGTTTTCATGTATTAAGAAGAGGCACCTAAGTCTAGCCAATAAAGATACAACATCATATTATAGAGATCATTCACACTCTATCATCATCAAACATGAATACTTTCCATCACAACACATTCACATTCTATACAAGAAAATCATGTTGTCTTTGAACACCACATACATAACCTTCATGTTTCACATTCATATATACATTAAGACAATACTTTAATTAACCATATATGCCTTTAAAGTCATGATTACCTCATATATATACAATAAGTAAATACGTCCAATGTGGATCAAACCATATATACACAAAGCAAGAGAATTAGGTCAGCTTACCCTTCACCCAAACTGTTAGACCCGCAATCTACTTGATCTAACTACGTGCAGACATGTCAAGGACTTGGGCATTGGTCTTGACATGGATGATGGCAAAACAGTGCAACACAAGTTCAAGTGCTTGGGTGTTGGCAAGGCAGCTTGAACGTGCATGGCTTACGTGCGGGCTAAGGGCATTGGCAAGGCAGCATGTTGACTTGATGAGGCAAGGCTGTGAAGACTTGGCAATGTCAGGAACAAAGGCAGTTCACCCGAAATTGCTGAAATAAAACTAAGTGTTGGAAGACAGCTAAAATATTCTAAGTGTTGGAAGCTGGCTGAAATATTCTAAGTGTTGGAATGAAGCCTGAAATATTCTAAGTGTTAGAATATTAGTATTTCGTGTAGATAGGAATGTAATTTGAATTAAATTCTATCTGTTGGAAAGTTAGTTTTGAACCCTGTGATGACAAGTGTCGGACAGGTGTCACTTGTAACCGCCGCATGTAACTGCCATTGTGCAGAATTTTGATTTAAAGGTGGAAATTCGTCTAAGGCAAAAAAAGAGAGTGTTTTCTAGCCTTAGACTAATTCGTGAAGCCTTCCTTTGTATTACTTAAAGGTTAATAAAGGTTGGGACTGGTTCCTGTAAATTCTGTTGGTTGTTTGACGCTACTGTTTTAAGTATTTCCATACTTAGTCAATTTTCGTGGGTGTAAGTAGGCTGAAGTATTACAGACGCTGTAAGACTGCCTAGAGTGGTGTGCGAGAAAAATAAATCGACCCTCTTTCAATTGGTATCAGAGCGCGGTTAAACAATGGTGAAAAATGCAGAATTATGGGAGTTGGCACGAAAAATTGAATCCTTTGCCGGGTTTACTGAAGACATTTTGGCAGACCCTACGTTTGTGGATTTATTCACACAAATCATTGAGTTGAGAGTGGACGCTGAGAAAGTTCAGGGGGAAATTGGTGGATATCGACAGAATGTTGATAACCACATTACTGAAATCTTGGACTTTCGTACCACAACTACGCAAAAACTGGAGGGACTGCAGAAGGAAAATGAGAACCTTCGTGCAGAACTCGTCGTTTTGTATCGGGCTGTGGCCACGTTAAGTTTAACTCGTGTTGAATCGTCTAAGGTAAAGATTCCAGAACCTAAGGCCTTTAGTGGCGCAAGGAGTGCTAAAGAACTGGAAAATTTCATCTGGGACATGGAGCAGTATTTTACCGCTGCAAGGGTGCCAGACGCTGATAAGTTGAACATTACCACAATGTATTTGTCGGGTGATGCGAAACTTTGGTGGAGGACTCGTAATGCAGACGACGTAAGTGCTGGTCGTCCTAGGATTGATACATGGGATAAGCTAATCAAAGAAATGCGTGATCAATTTCTTCCTAGCAATGCATCTTGGCTTGCAAGGGATAAATTGAAAAGGCTAAGGCAGACGGGATCAGTGAGGGAATACATAAAAGAATTTACCTCTGTGATGTTAGACATACAAAATATGTCTGATGAGGATAAACTTCACAACTTCATTTCGGGCATGCAAGGCTGGGCTCAAAACGAACTACGAAGGCAGAATGTTAAAGATCTGCCCGGGGCTATTGCTGCTGCCGATTCGTTAGTGGATTTCCGGACGACTCGTCCTTCGACAGACATCCCCTCCACGTCAAAAACTAAGAAAAAGAATGAGAAGAAAGGGGAATGGAGAAAGGATAATCGTAAAGACAATACAAATGATAAAGGAAAGGCACAAATGAAGGATGGGAAAGACAGGCCTAAGAACAAAGATGGAAATTCGAAGGGCTGTTGGACTTGTGGTGGTCCTCATTTGGCCAAATCTTGTCCAAACCGGGAAAAAGTGAATGCTTTGCTTGCTGGTAACGTGAATCAAAGGGAGGAGGATGAAGAAATCGTGGCTGCAATGGCAAACCCATTGGGATTGTCCTTCAACCACATTATGGGGATCAATAATGTTGGAGAGATCTCTAGTACTTCGAATCCTCATGCCTCCTTAATTCATATAGAAATGAAAGTGAAGGAACAATGTGTGATGGCAATGGTTGATACAGGGGCCACACACACGTTTGTAGATGTGAAGATTGCTACAAAATTGGGGCTGAAGTTGTCTAAAAGCCCTTCCTACGTCAAAACAGTCAATGCTAAGGCACAAGCCATTGTGGGCATGGCTTATGGTGTGTCTATGTCAACTGGAAGTTGGGTGGGAAAACATAACTTGATGGTGATGCCGCTTGGTGACTTTGAAATCATACTTGGGATTGATTTCCTAAGAAAATTTCAGTTTGTTCCGTTTCCTCACTTAGATGGAGTGATGGTCATGAATGGAAGCAATGCTGGTTTTCTCAAAGGTGTTCATCCGTTTGGGAACATTAATAAAGTTGCAAAGAAGAAAGACAAGGGAATGTTGTTGTCTGCTATGTCAATCGACAAAGGGCTGAAGAAAGGTGAAGACACTATACTTGCTGCCTTGGTCGAAATTAAACCTGATGTGAAAATAGAAGTGCCTGATTGTGTTGGGGAATTGCTTAAACAGTATGCTGATGTTATGCCGCCTGAATTGCCAAAGAAATTACCACCAAGAAGGGACATTGATCATAAGATTGAGTTGCTGCCTGGTACGGTTGCTCCTGCACAAGCTCCATATCGTATGGCTCCTAAAGAATTGGTTGAACTACGCAAACAATTGAATGAATTGCTAGATGCTGGGTTGATTCAGCCGTCTAAGGCTCCATATGGTGCTCCTGTTCTATTTCAAAAGAAACAGGATGGAACAATGAGAATGTGTGTAGACTACCGGGCGCTGAACAAGGCAACTATAAAGAACAAGTATCCGGTTCCGTTGGTGCAAGATTTGATGGACAGGTTAAGCAAGGCATGCTGGTTCACAAAACTTGATCTGAGGGCAGGCTATTGGCAGGTTAGGATAGCAGAGGGTGACGAACCAAAGACAACATGTGTAACTAGATATGGTTCTTATGAATTCCTTGTAATGCCGTTTGGGCTGACTAATGCCCCGGCAACCTTTTGCAATTTAATGAACAATGTACTGTTTGACTATCTTGATGACTTTGTTGTTGTTTACTTAGATGATATTGTCATATATAGTCGAACGTTGGAAGAACATGTTAATCACCTAAGTCTGGTTTTGTCTCAATTGAGGAAATACACGCTTTATGTGAAGATGGAAAAGTGTGAATTCACTCAACAAGAGATAAAGTTCTTGGGGCATCTTGTTAGTAAAAATCAGGTTCGAATGGATCCTAATAAAGTGCAGGCCATTGTTGATTGGCAGGCACCTCGTCATGTGAAGGATTTGAGGTCGTTCCTTGGCTTGGCTAACTATTACAGAAAGTTTAGATCACACTCGAAATTATGTATCTACTTATCGTATTTTTACCCCTGCTCGGTAGTTTTGTAGCAGGTTGTTTGCTGGCTACTCAAAGAAGGCAGCGTCTTTGACAAATTTGTTGAAGAAAGATGCAAAGTGGGTTTGGTCCGAACGGTGTGAAGAAGCATTTCAGAAATTAAAGGATGCTATCGCATCTGAACCAATACTCAAATTGCCTGATTTTGAGTTACCATTTGAAGTGCACACTGATGCGTCCGACAAGGCAATTGTTGGCGTATTAGTGCAGGAAGGTCATCCAGTGGCCTTTGGAAGCAGAAAGTTGAATGATGCTGAACAAAGATACTCAACACATGAGAAAGAAATGGTTGCGGTGGTACACTGTTTGCAGGTTTGGAGAGTTTATCTCTTGGGCACTCGATTT
>NC_028644.1:57614665-57615344 GCF_001406875.1 Solanum pennellii
CAACATCGTCGCTCAGTTGAGTTCAATGTGGGTGACAAGGTGTTGCTTAAACTTACCCCTCAAATCTGGAAACAGATTGTAAGTAAGACCAGACATCGGGGTTTGATTCATAAGTACGATGGTCCATTCGAAGTGGTGAAACGAGTGGGCGAAGTTGCTTATAGGTTGAAGCTGCCAGAAAGGTTGAAAATTCACCCCACCTTCCATGTGAGTTTCTTGAAACCTTACTTTGGAGATGAAGATGATCCGGACAGAAACAGGTCAAAGAGAGCTCCTCCATCAGTACCTACACAATATGATGCTGAAATTGAGAAGATCCTTGATCACCGGGTTTTGGGCACAAGTAAGAAGAATACTAAGACTGAGTTCTTGGTTCACTGGAAAGGCAAGAGTGCAGCAGATGCTGTTTGGGAGAAAGCAAAAGACCTATGGCAGTTTGATGCTCAAAGCGATGACTATCTCAAAACAGTCTCGATGAGGACATCGAGTTCAAGTGGTGCGGGTGGTCTGTTAGACCCGCAATCTACTTGATCTAACTACGTGCAGACATGTGAAGGACTTGGGCATTGGTCTTGACATGGATGATGGCAAAACAGTGCAACACAAGTTCAAGTGCTTGGGTGTTGGCAAGGCAGCTTGAACGTGCATGGCTTACGTGCGGGCTAAGGGCGTTGGCAAG
>NC_028644.1:57615602-57643620 GCF_001406875.1 Solanum pennellii
GCCGCATGTAACTGCCATTGTGCAGAATTTTGATTTAAAGGTGGAAATTCGTCTAAGGCAAAAAAAGAGAGTGTTTTCTAGCCTTAGACTAATTCGTGAAGCCTTCCTTTGTATTACTTAAAGGTTAATAAAGGTTGGGACTGGTTCCTGTAAATTCTGTTGGTTGTTTGACGCTACTGTTTTAAGTATTTCTATACTTAGTCAATTTTCGTGGGTGTAAGTAGGCTGAAGTATTACAGACGCCGTAAGACTGCGTAGAGTGGTGTGCGAGAAAAATAAATCGACCCTCTTTCACAAACCATGATTACGATTACTCAAGTCTCCAACAATTCATCGTAAATAGGTATAGATAACAATAGAATTCAACAATATAATTCAATCTAAGCACAATTCTATATATATCCAATCATAATCATAAAACTCACTTCATAAGCCAAATTTTAGGAGATTAGTCAAATCATGGGTTTGTTTTATTTAAAAGGAAAAAATAGTTTTATAGTTTTTGAGACTTTGTTTGAGTTACCACTTAATTTTTTAAAGAAAAATCAAGAAAACTTACTTAATTTTCAAAAGACTTAAACAGAAAATCAGTTTGAAAACTTTAGGGGATTGGAAATTCACATTTATATTTTAGGAAGGTTTTTACGGCACCTAAAATATTCGCTCAATCGCGATTATCCGGCAACTAACTTATTTGGCTAAAATATTCTAACTTATTTTTTTGAGATAAAAATTTATATAGAGTTGTTTAAAAAGTGAAATATTAATTTTTCTATCTGAATGAGTTATTTAATTTTGGGATAATGCACAAGTACCTTCTCAATCTATGCCCGAAATCTCAAAGACACACTTATATTATACTAAGGTCCTATTACCCCCCTGAACTTATTTTATTAATAATTTTCTACCCCTTGTTGGCCTACGTGGCACTGTTTTTTTTAGGCCCAACGTTGGTTGACTTTTTTTTCAAGGTAGCGCCACGTAGGCTGAAAAAGGGCAGAAAATTACTTATAAAATAAGTTCAGGGGGTAATAGGACCTTTGTATAGTATAAGTGTGTCTCTGAGATTTCGGACATAGATTGAGAGGGTACTTGTGCATTTTCCCTTTAATTTTCCAAATTTTATTTATCTTTAATTTGTTTAGACTTGATCGAATTGATTCAAATAAAAACTAAATAGCGTCTTAGCGGGGATTTGAAGTTTTTAACCCTAAAGCTAATGGCAAAATATCAACAAATAAATATGTGGTAAAATAAAGAGGGAGAGAGAGAGAGAGAGTTGGGGCTAAATCCAATTTCTGTCCGCCTGAATCGGTTTTTGGACCCATTTTTGTTTTGGGGCCTTTGGCCCATTTCCTTTGGTACATGTTCTAAACTAATCATACAATAATAATAAATAATAAAGGGAAAAGAGTCTGATATACCCCTCAACTTTGTCATTTGGAGCTGATATACCCCTCGTTATAAAAGTGGCTCATATATGCCCTTACCGTTATACAAACGGCTCACATATACCCATGCTGTTACAACATGGCTCACATATACCCTTCATTTAACGGAAGTTAAAAAATTATTTTTAAATTTATATTTATTACTTCTAATTTTTTTTTAAAAATTATTTTGGGGTATATATGATTCTTCTATCAAAGTTCAAGGTATATTTTAATTTTTTTCATACATAAATTATTTTTTGACTTCTTTTATTATAATTATTTGAGTTTCTTATTCTTATTTTGTTTTTTTTCATTCATTCCTTAGTTTAAAGAAAAAAAAATTTAAACTATTTTTTTTGTGTATATTGTAATTTAATTTCGTATTCGAATAAAGAATTTGGTCATCTACAATAAGTTTTTACAAGAATAATAGTGAAACATAAATAAATTTGATTATCAAAATAATAATTATAAATTAGTCATTGAAACAAAAAAAGTCAAAAAAAATATGTTTGATGAGGATTAAATTTACTCATATGGGATTATATTTTTTAGAAAAAAATAATAAAAATTTAGATTAAATTTTTGTTTTCATTTCCGTTAGAAGAAAAGGGTATATGTGAGCCATTTGTTTACAAGTAGGGGTATATATGAGTCACTTTTATAACGAGAGGTATATCAACTCTAAATCACAAAGTTGAGGGGTATATCAGACCCTTGTCCCAATAATAAATACAGAAAAGAGATGACTACAAGGGCTTAGGCCCAACAATAACAAAATATAACACAAAAAATATCTGGACTCTTTAGCCCAATTTCTTCAACTTCTTGATTTGTTTGGATCCTTCCAACTCGGGACATGTACGTCAATTTCATGGCTTGACTTGATAAAGGAATTTTGAGCTTTCATGGCTCTCCCGAAATGCAACAAAAGAAGGTAAGAGTTTATTCGAACTCAAACGAGTTTTTACATGCAAGACAAATAAAGGAAAGGAGTTAAATGTAGTCCAACCAATACAAATACAGGGAAAAATATCTTAGCTTTCTGGAAAGGGCATTTAAAATGGGAAATTGACAATTCGAACAACAAATCCTCAAAGGGAATCGCACAGAAGTGCATGGAACAACAACAATTTTATAGAAAAAATAAAGAAAGTAATAGTCGCTTTAGGAAGTAAGTCAGCAAGTTGAAGAAATCACCCTTACCAATTAATGGATTTTTAGTCCTGTAATAATTTACTTGGAAGTGTTACACTATCCTAAGCGATCCTTCGACGGAATAATGAGATCAAAACAAACTTAAAAAAAGAAGAAGCTATAACTAGACAAGAATGCAAGATGAAGTGAACACGACTACAGGTAAAAGCATGAGAAAATCAAATCAATGCAAAGTATTTCAACTAATTTGAAACAGTAAGCAGAAGAGCATGAAGTAGAATACAACAACGAAGGTCACTTAATGGATTCAAGTCGAACCGACACATACGACTCTAAAGAAAACCGAATGAACCGAACTAAAGGTAACAAGGTTGATATGCTAATTATGATACTTGACAGTAGCACATACATATACTAGTGAGCATTGGAACTTAAAGAGTCAAAGAGAAAAGCAACTGGAGCATATTGTTTCTAAGCAAAAACGGAGCTAAAATGCATATATATATATATATATAAAAACACTGCGAACTCGTCATATTCACAATAACTAATGTCATGTGCACTGCTTTGACTCTTCTGGGGAAGTCAACACAAAGAAAATCAGCTACTAGAAACTCCAGAGTATGACCAAGATCGATTGGGGTGTTTTTTACACTACAATTGATATGCACTCTTTCAGTGAACAAGATAGAACAAACCGGAGTAGTATCTATAATTTTCTGGAAAAAATAGCGCATTCAAACCGGAATGAACGACAGAAACCAAAACCAAATATTCAAAGATAGACGAATCAGCCAAACTTCGAAACAACTTACACAAAGCCAGACCTCATTTCCCCAACAACACAAAAAAATCAATTTAAGAAACTAAAGAAAAACTTCAGGAAAAGAGGAACAAATTTTGGACACCTCCAAAACAAGTAATGCATAAACCACAATATCTCGATAGGAATGAACAATAATCAAAACAAGATCAGGATAAGCATAACCAACAGCAAGAAACTCGAAGAAACCATGAGTAGAGAAAAAAAAGAAGCTTTGAACAAGTACTAAATCACCTTGAAAACGAAATACATATTCATCACTTCAAAACGATCAATACTACAGGAAAAGATTTAAACCTGGACTATCATATAAAGTCCTTATGAGTTGGCAGATGACAGAAACAGGATTTAACATAAATAGTTCAAACGATTGAAAGAGTCACGAGCTGTTTACCTTGTTGTGGGCAGCGAACTTGGAGACAGCGACGAGCAAGAGACCACTTCACCAACACACGAACACAAACACGAGCAAAACAAGAAAACCTTTCTTCAATATCTTTTTTTTTCAAAAATAAAATAAAATCCGACCCCCCTTCTCCAAGATTTCCTTTTCACAAAAATCTCTCTGTTTTTTTTTATTTAGAACGAGAAATTACCAACTAAAAAGAAAAACTCAACTCCTAAATCTTTCTCCTACCCCTGGTTTGAACGCTAAAGAGAATATATATAAAGGGTTCCAAACTTGGGGAAAGATGGATAAAATTCCGATCATCCCTAGGCCCATTTCGAATTCAGAATCCAAGTCTTATCCGAAAATCGAATATTCCTTCAATTCCAAGTGATATCGAACGAACTTAAGGCGAGGTGGAGGGACGAGATCGATTCCTTGTACTGGTCGGGCGACATGGAGTTAACTCACCTTGTTAAGGACAAAAACGTGTACGGCATTGCTGCTGCACAGGTAAAGCTGTAGAAAGAGCCGTTCGGGAGAGGGAGACGTTTCATGCGCTATCGAGTTCCTGGATTGAATCATTGTTCTTGGCTGCGTCGTTTTCGCCTGGTCATGTGTGAAGGAGAAGGAGAAAAATGTTGGGAAAGACAAGGCACTAACAAAAATGCCTGACAGGATAACAGCGGAAGAAAACCCAAGTCTATACTTTCCCTTCTCGATTTGAACCAAGAGAAGACAAACAACCACAAGGAATATGATAGTAAGGCAGCAAGTAATTCAACCAAACAAATATAACAAGACAATAATAAATCAATCGACACCAAGATTTACGTGGAAAACCCTTCGATGTGAAGAGTAAAAAACCACGGGACCAAAAGCTCCACTATAATCACCAAGAGTTACAATATTGTTCTCCAAAATTGGCCACAAAACAAGTGCCAAACAACGAGCAACAACAAAATAAGATTGCACCAAATCTAGAGAATTAAAGGAGCAAAATCACCAATTTCGCAGCTACTGTTCACGACAGCAAAACTGAAGCTGCAGGCAACCAAATCCAACTCTGTCAGTTCCTAATCAAAGATTGAGATGAAGATAATATGCTGTCCAAAAATCAGCTCAATCGGACAAGAAACGAAGCGGGAATCGCAATTTGAAGTTGGCTGTTAGGGCTGAATTTTGACTGCGAAAACTGCTCTCTTTCTCTCTTTTTGGCTGCTGAAAAAACTCTCTGTGTATATGAAAATAAGACCTAAATAGGCTTATATTTGCCTCATAAGAATGGGCTTATGGGCAAAAATGGGTTGGTCCAAATTGGGCTTTTATTTATCCACATAGGAAGGGAAAAAGGCCCATAACCCAACAATTCTCCCCCTCACGACTATGTGGAGGAGACCGCCATCCCGGCGACCATGCAACAATCTTCAAACTTCCCTCTTGGCAAAGCTTTAGTCATCATATCGGAACCATTGTCATTTGTATGAATCTTTTCAAGCTCAAGCAACTTAGAATCCAACACATCTCGAATCCAATGGTATCTCACATCAATGTGTTTAGACCGACCATGGAACGTAGAATTCTTGCCAAGATGTATAGCACTTTGACTGTCACAATAAAGCACATACCTCTCTTGAGCACAACCAAGTTCCCCCAAGAATCTCTTCATCCAAAGCAATTCTTTACAAGCTTCAACGACAGCAATAAGCTCAGCTTCTGTAGTAGATAGAGCAACACATTTTTGCAACCTAGATTGCCAAGACACAGCTCCCCCTGCAAAAGTAACCAAGTACCCTGAAGTAGACTTGCGAGTATCAACATCACCAGCCATGTCTGAATCAGTATAACCACAAAGAATAGGCTTCCCTGTACCAAAACACAAACTCAGACTAGAAGTGCCACAGAGATATCTCATAACCCACTTCACAGCATTCCAATGTTCTCTTCCCGGATTAGAAAGAAAACGGCTAACAACTCCAACAGCGTGAGCAATATCCGGTCTTGTACAAACCATCGCATACATCAAACTACCAACAGCTGAAGCATAAGGAACTTTCTTCATATCTTCCTTCTCATCATCACTAGAAGGACACTGTTTCGTGCTCAATTTGAAGTGCATAGCTAAAGGTGTACTGACAACCTTAGCTTTGTCCATGCTGAATCTGCGAAGTACTTTCTGAATGTACTTCTCTTGTGATAATACCAATTTCTTGGCCTTTCTATCACGGACAATCTGCATGCCAAGAATCTGCCTTGCTGGTCCTAAGTCTTTCATAGCAAAAGATTTAATCAACTCTTGCTTCAACTTCTGAATCCTGCAAGTATTATGAGCAACAACAAGCATGTCATCAACATAAAGCAACACAATAATAAAGTCACCATCAGAGAACTTTTGCACAAAAACACAATGGTCTGAATAAGTCTTCTTGAAGCCCTGCTGACTCATTAAAGAACCAAACTTCCTGTACCACTGCCTGGGAGCTTGTTTCAAACCATACAAGCTCTTCTTCAATTTGCAAACATAATTCTCTTTACCCTTGACTTCAAAACCTTCCGGTTGCTCCATATAAATTTCTTCATCTAAGTCACCATGGAGGAAAGCAGTTTTAACATCCATTTGTTCAATCTCCAAATCTAGACTTGCAGCCAAGCCTAGAACCACACGAATGGATGACATCTTCACAACTGGAGAGATTATCTCATCAAAATCAACTCCCCTTTTCTGATTAAATCCCTTGACAACTAATCTAGCTTTGTACCGTGGAACTGGATTACCAACTTCATGTTTCACCCGAAAAACCCACCTGTTTTTCAAAGCTTTTCTGTCTTTAGGTAACTTAACCAAATCAAAGGTATGAATATCATGCAAGGATTTAATCTCATCTTCCATAGCATCAAACCACCTTTCTTTTTCTTCACTTTCCATGGCCTCATCAAGACTCTCAGGTTCTCCCCCATCAGTCAAGAGTACATACTCATTGGGAGAATAACGAGATGAAGGAATTCTCTGTCTACTAGATCGTCTGAGAGAACTCTCTGGAGCATCCATAATTGGTTGTTGGACAACCACATCATCTTGCACTGGAGCATCAACAACATCATGCCGGTCATTCTGAACATGATCACCATCTTCATTATCAACTTGATTTTCATCATTATGAAGATTTTCTTCCGGTGCAATAGTCAAAGGAACTGGATCAACATCAACTAAGCTCTCACTACTCTGAAAATCAGCCTTGTCAGCTTTGTCAAAATCTTCAATTGTTTGGTCTTCAAAGAACACAACATCACGGCTTCTAACAAGTTTCTTCTCAACAGGATCATAGAAACGATAGCCAAATTCATCTTGACCATAACCAATGAAGATACACTGCCTAGTTTTAACATCCAACTTTGACCTTTCATCCTTAGGAACATGTACAAAGGCTTTACACCCAAAGACTCTAAGATGATCATAAGAAACATTCTTACCAGTCCAAACTCTGTCAGGGACATCACCATCTAAAGCAACAGCAGGAGATAAATTGATAACATAAGCAGCAGTATTAAGTGCTTCTGCCCAAAAGGAATCTGACAGCTTAGCATCTGAAAGCATACATCTAACCCTCTCAACTAGAGTTCTGTTCATCCTCTCTGCTAAACCATTTAACTGAGGAGTCTTTGGAGGAGTTTTCTGATGCCTAATACCCTGCTCTCTGCAATATCTATCAAAAGGACCAATATACTCACCACCATTATCTGAGCGGATGCATTTCAATGTCTTCCCTGTTTGTCTTTCAACCAAGGCCTGAAAACTCTTGAACACATCAAGTACTTGATCCTTGGACTTCAAAGGAAATACCCAGAGTTTGCGAGAATGATCATCAATAAAAGTCACAAAGTAAAGTGCACCACCATGAGATCTTAACTTAAAAGGACCACACAAATCAGAATGTACCAACTCCAGCAAATCAAGCTTTCTTGAAGGCGGATGACTCTGAAAAGAAACTCTTTTCTGTTTACCGGCTAAGCAATGAACACATTTCTTCAACTTTGCTTGTTTCACTCCAGAAAGCAAATTTTTCTTAGCCAAACTATCAATCCCCTTCTCGCTCATATGACTCAGCCTTCTATGCCATAACTCTGATGAAGTATCATTCTCCACCAAATTTACTGAGTCTCTGGACATGGAGCCCTGAAATACATACAAGTTAGACAACTTGTCACCACGGGCCACAACCATCAAACCTCTAGTAAGCTTCCACTGGCCAACACCAAGTGTATTAACATAACCCTCATCATCAAGATATCCCACAGAAATCAAATTCAAGCGAACATCTGGAGCATGCTTGACATTATTGAGAACTAGTTTGGAACCATTGTTACTTTCCAAACAAACTGTCCCAATGCCAATAACTTCAACTTCATGATTATTGCCCATTTTCAACGTTCCAAAATTACCTGGAGTATAAGAAGAAAATAATTCCTTCTTTGGCGTGACATGAGAAGTAGCACCAGAATCCACAAACCAGCTAGACTCATCACGAACAAGATTAATGGCATTTGCATCACAAGAAACAAGAAGATCATCATTAGCAACAACAGCAACACGATTTTCATTATCGCCTTCTCTCTTTTGTTGTCTCATATCTCTCTTGTGCTTGTAACAATATTTCATGATATGCCCATTCTTGTGGCAATAGTCACATGTAATATTCTTGTATTTAGACTTTGACTTGCTTCTACTTTTACCTCTATCATTCTGACCTCTGGACTTGTTTCTCCCCCTATCTTCAGTAACCAAAACATCGGAGTGTGAAGCTGAAGAAGATGAGGCTTGAGATCTTCTTCTCATTTCTTCATTCAAGACACCACTCTTAGTATATTCCATGGTTACAACACCACTGGGAGCAGAATTAGTCAAAGAAACTCGAAGAGTTTCCCAAGAGTCTGGCAGAGTATTAAGAAGCCAAAGTCCCTGTATCTCATCATCAAACTTTACACCCATTCCGGACAGCTGGTCAAGAACACCCTGAAAATCATTAATATGATCAGAAATAGGAGTGCCCTCTTTATACCTGATATTCATTAATTGTTTCAATAGGAACAACTTGTTGTTGCCAGTCTTCGAAGCATAAAGTGTCTCGAGCTTGTCCCACAAACTTTTGGCATGTGTCTCATTCACAATATGATTTCTAACATTATCTTCAACCCATTGTCTAATATAGCCACAAACCTGCAGATGCTCAAATTCTCATTCTTCATCATTCAAAGACTGAGGCTTATTAGAAGCAAACACAGGTAAATGCATCTTCTTGACAAATAGAAGATATTTCATCTTGCCTTTCCAAATATGATAGTTACTACCATTTAAACACACCATTTTGCTCATATTTGCCTCCATCATTCAAAACGACAATCAAAAATAACCAATGCTCTGATACCACTTTGTTGGGAAAGACAAGGCACTAACAAAGAATGCCTGACAGGATAACAGCGGAAGAATACCCAAGTCTATACTTTCCCTTTTCGATTTGAACCAAGAGAAGACAAACAACCACAAGCAATATGATAGTAAGGCAGCAAGTAATTCAACCAAACAAATATAACAAGGCAATAATAAACAAATCACACAAGACACCAAGATTTACGTGGAAAACCCTTCGATGTGAAGAGTAAAAAACCACGGGACCAAAAGCTCCACTATAATCACCAAGAGTTACAATATTGTTCTCCAAAATTGGCCACAAAACAAGTGCCAAACAACGAGCAACAACAAAATAAGATTGCACCAAATCTAGAGAATTAAAGGAGCAAAATCACCAATTTCGCAGCTACTGTTCACGACAGAAAAACTGAAGCTGCAGGCCACCAAATCCAACTCTGTCAGTTCCTAATCAAAGATTGAGATGAAGATAATATGCTGTCCAAAAATCAGCTCAATCGGACAAGAAACGAAGCGGGAATCGCAATTTGAAGTTGGCTGTTAGGGCTGAATTTTGACTGCGAAAACTGCTCTCTTTCTCTCTTTTTGGCTGCTGAAAAAACTCTCTGTGTATATGAAAATAAGACCTAAATAGGCTTATATTTGCCTCATAAGAATGGGCCTATGGGCAAAAATGGGTTGGTCCAAATTGGGCTTTTATTTATCCACATAGGAAGGGAAAAAAGGCCATAACCCAACAATTCTCCCCCTCACGACTATGTGGAGGAGACCGCCATCCCGGCGACCATGCAACAATCTTCAAACTTCCCTCTTGGCAAAGCTTTAGTCATCATATCGGAACCATTGTCATTTGTATGAATCTTTTCAAGCTCAAGCAACTTAGAATCCAACACATCTCGAATCCAATGGTATCTCACATCAATGTGTTTAGACCGACCATGGAACGTAGAATTCTTGCCAAGATGTATAGCACTTTGACTGTCACAATAAAGCACATACCTCTCTTGAGCACAACCAAGTTCCCCCAAGAATCTCTTCATCCAAAGCAATTCTTTACAAGCTTCAACGACAGCAATAAGCTCAGCTTCTGTAGTAGATAGAGCAACACATTTTTGCAACCTAGATTGCCAAGACACAGCTCCCCCTGCAAAAGTAACCAAGTACCCTGAAGTAGACTTGCGAGTATCAACATCACCAGCCATGTCTGAATCAGTATAACCACAAAGAATAGGCTTCCCTGTACCAAAACACAAACTCAGACTAGAAGTGCCACAGAGATATCTCATAACCCACTTCACAGCATTCCAATGTTCTCTTCCCGGATTAGAAAGAAAACGGCTAACAACTCCAACAGCGTGAGCAATATCCGGTCTTGTACAAACCATCGCATACATCAAACTACCAACAGCTGAAGCATAAGGAACTTTCTTCATATCTTCCTTCTCATCATCACTAGAAGGACACTGTTTCGTGCTCAATTTGAAGTGCATAGCTAAAGGTGTACTGACAACCTTAGCTTTGTCCATGCTGAATCTGCGAAGTACTTTCTGAATGTACTTCTCTTGTGATAATACCAATTTCTTGGCCTTTCTATCACGGACAATCTGCATGCCAAGAATCTGCCTTGCTGGTCCTAAGTCTTTCATAGCAAAAGACTTACTCAACTCTTGCTTCAACTTCTGAATCCTGCAAGTATTATGACCAACAACAAGCATGTCATCAACATAAAGCAACACAATAATAAAGTCACCATCAGAGAACTTTTGCACAAAAACACAATGGTCTGAAGAAGTCTTCTTGAAGCCCTGCTGACTCATAAAAGAACCAAACTTCCTGTACCACTGCCTGGGAGCTTGTTTCAAACCATACAAGCTCTTCTTCAATTTGCAAACATAATTCTCTTTACCCTTGACTTCAAAACCTTCCGGTTGCTCCATATAAATTTCTTCATCTAAGTCACCATGGAGGAAAGCAGTTTTAACATCCATTTGCTCAACCTCTAAATCTAGACTTGCAGCCAAGCCTAGAACCACACGAATGGATGACATCTTCACAACTGGAGAGAATATCTCATCAAAATCAACTCCCCTTTTCTGATTAAATCCCTTGACAACTAATCTAGCTTTGTACCGTGGAACTGGATTACCATCTTCATGTTTCACCCGAAAAACCCACCTGTTTTTCAAAGCTTTTCTGTCTTTAGGTAACTTAACCAAATCAAAGGTATGATTATCATGCAAGGATTTAATCTCATCTTCCATAGCATCAAACCACCTTTCTTTTTCTTCACTTTCCATGGCCTCATCAAGACTCTCAGGTTCTCCCCCGTCAGTCAAGAGTACATACTCATTGGGAGAATAACGAGATGAAGGAATTCTCTCTCTACTAGATCGTCTGAGAGAACTCTCTGGAGCATCTATAATTGGTTGTTGGACAACCACATCATCTTGCACTGGAGCATCAACAACATCATGCCGGTCATTCTGAACATGATCACCATCTTCATTATCAACTTGATTTTCATCATTATGAAGATTTTCTTCCGGTGCAATAGTCAAAGGAACTGGATCAACATCAACTAAGCTCTCACTACTCTGAAAATCAGCCTTGTCAGCTTTGTCAAAATCTTCAATTGTTTGGTCTTCAAAGAACACAACATCACGGCTTCTAACAAGTTTCTTCTCAACAGGATCATAGAAACGATAGCCAAATTCATCTTGACCATAACCAATGAAGATACACTGCCTAGTTTTAACATCCAACTTTGACCTTTCATCCTTAGGAACATGTACAAAGGCTTTACACCCAAAGACTCTAAGATGATCATAAGAAACATTCTTACCAGTCCAAACTCTGTCAGGGACATCACCATCTAAAGCAACAGCAGGAGATAAATTGATAACATAAGCAGCAGTATTAAGTGCTTCTGCCCAAAAGGAATCTGACAGCTTAGCATCTGAAAGCATACATCTAACCCTCTCAACTAGAGTTCTGTTCATCCTCTCTGCTAAACCATTTAACTGAGGAGTCTTTGGAGGAGTTTTCTGATGCCTAATACCCTGCTCTCTGCAATATCTATCAAAAGGACCAATATACTCACCACCATTATCTGAGCGGATGCATTTCAATGTCTTCCCTGTTTGTCTTTCAACCAAGGCCTGAAAACTCTTGAACACATCAAGTACTTGATCCTTGGACTTCAAAGGAAATACCCAGAGTTTGCGAGAATGATCATCAATAAAAGTCACAAAGTAAAGTGCACCACCATGAGATCTTACCTTAAAAGGACCACACAAATCAGAATGTACCAACTCCAGCAAATCAAGCTTTCTTGAAGGCGGATGACTCTGAAAAGAAACTCTTTTCTGTTTACCGGCTAAGCAATGAACACATTTCTTCAACTTTGCTTGTTTCACTCCAGAAAGCAAATTTTTCTTAGCCAAACTATCAATCCCCTTCTCGCTCATATGACTCAGCCTTCTATGCCATAACTCTGATGAAGTATCATTCTCCACCAAATTTACTGAGTCTCTGGACATGGAGCCCTGAAATACATACAAGTTAGACAACTTGTCACCACGGGCCACAACCATCAAACCTCTAGTAAGCTTCCACTGGCCAACACCAAGTGTATTAACATAACCCTCATCATCAAGATATCCCACAGAAATCAAATTCAAGCGAACATCTGGAGCATGCTTGACATTATTGAGAACTAGTTTGGAACCATTGTTACTTTCCAAACAAACTGTCCCAATGCCAATAACTTCAACTTCATGATTATTGCCCATTTTCAACGTTCCAAAATTACCTGGAGTATAAGAAGAAAATAATTCCTTCTTTGGCGTGACATGAGAAGTAGCACCAGAATCCACAAACCAGCTAGACTCATCACGAACAAGATTAATGGCATTTGCATCACAAGAAACAAGAAGATCATCATTAGCAACAACAGCAACACGATTTTCATTATCGCCTTCTCTCTTTTGTTGTCTCATATCTCTCTTGTGCTTGTAACAATATTTCATGATATGCCCATTCTTGTGGCAATAGTCACATGTAATATTCTTGTATTTAGACTTTGACTTGCTTCTACTTTTACCTCTATCATTCTGACCTCTGGACTTGTTTCTCCCCCTATCTTCAGTAACCAAAACATCGGAGTGTGAAGCTGAAGAAGATGAGGCTTGAGATCTTCTTCTCATTTCTTCATTCAAGACACCACTCTTAGTATATTCCATGGTTACAACACCACTGGGAGCAGAATTAGTCAAAGAAACTCGAAGAGTTTCCCAAGAGTCTGGCAGAGTATTAAGAAGCCAAAGTCCCTGTATCTCATCATCAAACTTTACACCCATTCCGGACAGCTGGTCAAGAACACCCTGAAAATCATTAATATGATCAGAAATAGGAGTGCCCTCTTTATACCTGATATTCATTAATTGTTTCAATAGGAACAACTTGTTGTTGCCAGTCTTCGAAGCATAAAGTGTCTCGAGCTTGTCCCACAAACTTTTGGCATGTGTCTCATTCACAATATGATTTCTAACATTATCTTCAACCCATTGTCTAATATAGCCACAAACCTGCAGATGCTCAAATTCCCATTCTTCATCATTCAAAGACTGAGGCTTATTAGAAGCAAACACAGGTAAATGCATCTTCTTGACAAATAGAAGATCTTTCATCTTGCCTTTCCAAATATGATAGTTACTACCATTTAAACACACCATTTTGCTCATATTTGCCTCCATCATTCAAAACGACAATCAACAATAACCAATGCTCTGATACCACTTTGTTGGGAAAGACAAGGCACTAACAAAGAATGCCTGACAGGATAACAGCGGAAGAATACCCAAGTCTATACTTTCCCTTTTCGATTTGAACCAAGAGAAGACAAACAACCACAAGCAATATGATAGTAAGGCAGCAAGTAATTCAACCAAACAAATATAACAAGGCAATAATAAACAAATCACACAAGACACCAAGATTTACGTGGAAAACCCTTCGATGTGAAGAGTAAAAAACCACGGGACCAAAAGCTCCACTATAATCACCAAGAGTTACAATATTGTTCTCCAAAATTGGCCACAAAACAAGTGCCAAACAACGAGCAACAACAAAATAAGATTGCACCAAATCTAGAGAATTAAAGGAGCAAAATCACCAATTTCGCAGCTACTGTTCACGACAGCAAAACTGAAGCTGCAGGCCACCAAATCCAACTCTGTCAGTTCCTAATCAAAGATTGAGATGAAGATAATATGCTGTCCAAAAATCAGCTCAATCGGACAAGAAACGAAGCGGGAATCGCAATTTGAAGTTGGCTGTTAGGGCTGAATTTTGACTGCGAAAACTGCTCTCTTTCTCTCTTTGTGGCTGCTGAAAAAACTCTCTGTGTATATGAAAATAAGACCTAAATAGGCTTATATTTGCCTCATAAGAATGGGCCTATGGGCAAAAATGGGTTGGTCCAAATTGGGCTTTTATTTATCCACATAGGAAGGGAAAAAGACCCATAACCCAACAAAAAATTGGGTGGGGTCAGGTTAAGGAAAAAGAGGTGAGGAAAAGCTCAAAATATTCCTCCATCTTTGAATTTAGAATCAAAATAATTCTTGTCTTTTAACATTGAGTCCTCCATATTCCAACAATTGGTGTATATTTAGTACTCCCCTAAACAGCCGTCTAATATTTAATGGACTTATAAACTATCCCCCGTCTCTCACTTCCTACAGTGAACCAAGTTTGAGTGGCAGAAAAAAAAGAAGAAGAGAGACGAAAATTACAACCTCTATCAACGACGGTATAATTCAACATGTGGATAAGATATGTCGAAGTTATGAATTGCCACCTGTTATTTCTTATCTCTTATACTTAATCTTTGTTCTTGGCCTTGCAACTTGTTCATCAGTTCTGCAACAAATCAAGTCTTCAAATCACAAGATTTTTCTATTGGTGAAATCTTGGACTCGAACCTTGCTGGTAAGCTTATCATCATCTTCTCCACCGCCTTTTAATCTGGAAAGGTTTCACTAAACAACCTTATTTTGCTAACAATATCCACAAGTTTTACAGAATACTCTTTCATAGTATCTCCTTCTTCCATCCTTAACATCTCAAATTCTCTTTTGAGAGTTAAAAGTTTGACAATCTTTACTCTCTCACTTCCGTCAGACTCGTCTTTTAGCTTCTCTATGCTTCTTTAGGTGTTTCACAAGATATTATTTTTATGAAAATCACATCTGAAAGTGTTGAATGATGACATGTGAGATTCTTTGATTTCCTTGACTTTGAGTCTTGGTAAATCTTCATTTGTGCAACTATTGGATTTGGTCCAAAGGGAGAAGGATCATCTTAACTTTAAATCGTTTCCCATAAACTAAGAGCTTTGATATAAGCCTTCATCTTTAGCATGCATACGTGGTAAATTTCTCCTGTAATCATGGGAGGACCTGCACCCAAAAACCTGGTGGATAACATGTTACTGTTGTTAGATCACTCACCTTTGAAGAACTGACGAAAACTTATTTCTTTACCTTCACTGATCCCTTAAGAAAAAGTCCTCTTGATACCACAGTTACTATTTGAAACTAAAGAGAAAATATAAGGTTCAACAATAATTTTTTTGTCATTTATCTTTGCATATTACATAGGTTTTAGACACTTATAGCAACAAAAGCTTTTCAAAAGTTAGTACAGACCATACCTATCCAATCATTTTGACTTTCTTACAAAACTTATTTCGTAAAACAAGAACTACCTTTCCTTTTTAAACTAAATATAGTAATTAAAAAGAAACCAATAAACAAAAGACTACCTAGAAATATCTCATTTTTAAACAATCTACACGTGCAATTATGATTTTTATATATAAAAAAGTTAATTTTTATATGCTAATTTTTATTATGTTTTCATTATAACAAGTATTTATATTGTTTTATCTTTGCAGGTGTATACCATGGAATTGACAATGAATACTAGCTACCCTAATGAAGACATAGGTTAAGCTAATTATCTTACAACTTCAACAAAATACTAATTTCATACTACGATAACTATTTGATATGTATGCAATGATATAAAAATGATTGTATAAGAAAACAGTATATATTTGTTGATTATGTACAACTGCCGACTATAGTGTTGGTGACCGAAGTAATAGACTCTATTGTTGATATACCTCTTATTCGGTGAGTTTCAATAGTAAAAAAGTTTCTAGAAGTCTTTACAGTTGATCTACACAAAGTCCCTCATGAGAGAGAGACTTCGATATAGATATTCTTCCAAATACTCGTCCTATATCTATTCCTCCATACAGAACGACACCAGTAGAGCTGAAAGAGATTAAGGAGCATTAAAGGACCTCCTAAAGAAAGATTTTATTCGACCAAGTGTTTCACCTTGGGGCGCTCCGATCATATTTGTGATGAAAAAAGATTTTTCCCTTAGGATGTTTATAGATTACCGTAAGTTGAAGAAGGTTACCATAAAAAACAAGTATCCTCTTCGAAGTATAGATGATTTATTCAATCCACCTGAGGTGCCACCTGTTTTTCTAAGGTAGATCTAAGATGTGGCTACCATTAGTTAAGAGTAAGGGAATGTGATACTCCAAACATAGCTTTCAAAACCAGATATAACATTATGAGTGTTTGTTCATATCCTTTGGGTTGACCAATGCGCCTGCAGTATTCATGGACCTTATGAATAGTCTTCAAACCTTATTTAGCGATATTTGTTATCGTCTTCATTGATGAAGTACTAGTCTATTAAAGAAATGAATAAGATCATGCTAGTCATCTTAGAATAGTTCTTAAGACTATGAAGGATAGAGATTTGTATGCCAAGTTGTATAAGTGTCAATTTTGGCTTGAGTCTATGGCATTCTTGGATCACATAGTTCCATTGATGATATTAGAGTTGATAACAAGAAGATTTAGGCAGTTCTGAATTGGCCTAAACCTACATCTCCTACTGATATTAGGGAGTTTATTGGGTTTGGTTGGCTACTATAAAAGATCTGTAGAAGTTTTGTCGTCTATTTTGTCTCCTTTGATGAAGTTGACTCAGAAAACAATCAAGTTTCAATTGTCTGAAGCTTGTCAGAAAAAAAATCAAGAATTGAAGAAGAGGTTGACTACTGTCCTAGTTTTGACTTTAACGAAGGGTACTCAAGGTTTTGTGGTGTATTATGATGCATCTAGGGTTGGTTTGAGTTGTGTCCTAATGCAGAATGATAAGGTTATAACATATGCCTCCAGACAATTGAAAGTTCATGAGAAGCACTACCCACCCCATGACTAAGAGTTGGTTATTGTATTATTCGCCTTAAAGATATGGTGTCAGTATTTGTATGAGGTTCATGTTGATGTATTCACGGATCACAAGAGCCTACAATATGTGTTCACTCAGCTGAATCTCAGACAAAAGAGGTGGTTAGAATTGCTTAGAAATTATGACATGAGCATTCTTTACCACCTAGGTAAGGCTAATGTGGTTGTTGATCCCTTGAACATGTTTTCTATGGGTAGTACCACCCATCTTGAAGAAGAGAAGAAATGATATCAAAACGTATGCATAGAATTGCACGTTTAGGAGTACGACTCATGGATTCCACAGAAGGAGGAATGGTGGTGATGAATGGGGCTGAATCATCATTAGTGTCAGAAGTAAAAGAGAAGAAAGACCAAGATCCTATTTTTCTTAAGTTGAAAGCAAATGTTCAGAAGCAAAAGGTATAAGCTTTTGAACAAGGGGGATATGATGTATTAATATATCAAGGTAGACTATGTGTACCAATGGTGGAGGGACTCCAAGAGAAAATCCTGGAGGAAGCTCATAGCTCCAGATATTACATTCATCTGGTTCCACCAAAATGTATCGCGACTTAAGAGAAGTATATTGGTTGAATGGTATGAAGAAGGGACTGTCAAGTTTGTGTCTAAGTGTCCAAATTGCCAACAAGTTAAAGTAGAGCATCAAAGACCCAATGGTTTAGCTCAGAATATAGAACTTTCGGAGTGGGAGTGAGACCAAGGTCTCGCAGGTAGCATGACTCTATTTGGGTGATTTTCAATAGAATGACAAATCAACCAACTTTTTGCCGGTAAAGACTACACATTCAGCAGAAGATCATGCCAGGTTATATATTCAGGAGGTGGTAAGACTTCATGGGGTTCCAATCTCCATATTTTATATCGAGGTGCATAATTTACTGCCCAATTCTGGAAATTTATTTAGAAAGATTTGGGTTCGATGGTCAACTTGAATACTACCTTTCATCCTCAGACAAATGGGCAAGCAAAGTGTATTATTCATAAAATAGAAGATATTTTGAGGGCTTGCATGATTTATTTCAAAGGAAATTGGGATGATCACCTACCTCTCATTGAGTTTTCTTAAAACAACAATTATTACTCTGGCATTCAAATGGCTCCATATGAAGCTCTTTATGGAAGAAGATGCAGCAGATCTCCTATTGGATGGATCGGAGTTGGTAAATCAGGGTTAATAGTAACAGATTGAGTTAACTAAGCTATGGAGAATGTGAAGGTGATTCAAGAGAGGTTGAGCACAACGTAAAAGTCATCAAAAGTCCTACACTGATGTTGGGAGAAGGTTATAAGAGTTCGAAGTAGATGATTGGGTACATTTAAATGTTTCACCCATGAAGGGTGTTATGAGGTTTGGTAAGAAGGAGAAGCTTAGTGCCCGGTATATTGGACAGTATTACATAGCCAAGAGAATATAAAATGTAGCGTATGAGTTGGATCTACCACTGGAATTAGCAGCGGTCTACCTGGTGTTTCACATCTCCATGTTGAAGAAGTTAATGCGTGATCCTTCATTGATCATTACAACTGAAAATATTGGGATGAAGGACAGTTTGTCTTACGAGGAGATTCCTGTTCAGATTCTAGATCGGCAAGTTCGCAAGTTGAGGACAAAAGAGGTTGAATCAGTCAAAGTACTTTAGAGGAACCAATATGTTAAAGAAGCTACTTGGGAAAATAAAGAGGGTATGAAGAAGAGATATCCACATCTCTTTGTATCCGGAGAAAATGCTGAACAAGGTACTAATTCTCTTCTTAGTACTCTTTAAATTATGAGTGAGCATGTTGTTTGTGCATTTGCTTGTTGGGTGTTGGAACTAGATGTACCACCCTTAGCCTAGTGAGAATAACCTCATTCGAGTACGAATGATCCCAAGGGGGTTACATTGTAACACCTCACAAATTTAAATGACTAGAAAGAAGCTTAAATTAGGAAATAATCATTTTTGAAAAGAACTGAAAATATGGAAATTAGTTAAATTAGGAAAAATGAGTTTTTGGTCAACTTCAAACAATCATAACTTCTAGCTCAGGATGATTTAGGTATGCTTCTAGATATGGTCGGAAAGTCCTTGAAACAATATTTCAACGTCGTTGAGTTTTTGTGATTCTGATTTCGGATAAGTGAGTTATGCCCTTTGAAAGTCGGGTTGTTGAAATAAGGAAAGTCCAATCCCGAATTTTAAAGGGTAGTTTGGTCTTTTTCGTACCCAACTTAATTGATTAATTTTTTATAATATTTTTAGGGGTTGTTGGAATAATATTTAATAATAGTTCAGTTTTGTCTTTTAAAAAATACAGTTAGGGTTTTTGGAGAAAGAACGCAAGAGAAAATAGAAAAGGAAAAACAAGATTCATTATTTCGAAAGGATTTGACTACAGATTTCTTCAAGGATTTGATTCCACATGGTATGTGAGTCTTTCATAGCGTTGGTTTCATCCACCCACGCGCCAAACATGATTAGTTCAGAGCAATTTGTCCCCAAAGAGTTTTAAAGTTGACATCCTTGACATGAATTCTTGAAATTGAATGTTGTTCTTGAATTGGCTTGAATTGTGGAATTTTTTTTTGAGATCTTTAAGTTACGTTTTAGAGTAGCTTTGAGTTAGGTTTGTGGGTAAAAATTCTGGGCATCAGTATCTAAAATGAATTTGAGAATATTTTTTTGAGTTTTGGCAGATTGGGGATGGAAAATGAAGAAGCAAAAAGGTGGATAGGTTTCGTTAAAAAAGTCCGCGTCGCAGACTTGTACCCCCTGTGAACAAAAATCAGCTCTACGTCGTGGAAAAGACGTTATTTAGGAGCATCTTCGCGTCACGAACTTGTTCCATGACGGTAATGTCATAAATTTTCTCAAGTATAGCTATTCAGAATCATTCCTAAACATCTTGAGGTCTTTCCAACCACAGATCATAATCATTGATCCATAATTCAATTCAAGGATCAATTAAGAGTCAATTCAAGTAAGAGTTAAGATTAAAGTGAAGAGTCAAGTAAGAGAATTTCAGTTCAAGTTTTCATAAGTCTTTTACAAACGGTTTAATTTTGTTTTAAGACTTAAGATTTGAGTTCAGTAAAGAATAAAGTTGAAGTTCTTTCTTAAAATAAGTATATGGGGACTATGTATTCCCAAAGTGGTTTAAAAGAAATGTTTTCATATTAAAACAAGAACGGAAACTGAGATTTCCAAAGAGCTCCGAGCTACTTTTTAGAAAAAAGTAATAGCTTTCTAAAAAGAAGCAAGCAAGAAAACTGAGATTTCCAAAATAGCCTTTGAGCTAAGTTTTGAGCACTAATCTCAAACCACAGAAAAACGTCTCTATAAAACCATGTATCCACCGTGGGTAGAAAAGGGTCATACTTTTTCGATGAACCCTTTTCACAACTAGTGAATCCATTAGGTAGTTCAGGTCCTATACCTTTGGCCGGGTATAGAATGCGCTAGCATCTTGAGGTAGATCATTGTATCATCACTATAGCTCTTATGTGATGATTGTCGGTTAGAGAAACTCCTATAACATTTTTTGTATTTTTATATACATTAGTTTCTTATATTTTTCTATACATTTCAGAGTTATGTGGTATCCTTGCATATACATAGAGTTGACATCATGTTTTAAAAAACTTTTCTATTATATCACAATTGTTTTAAACTGCTTTATAATGAAATGAGTTAGCAAGTATTCATGAGTTGAGCAGAGCCAAGGTAAGTGTTTCTTTCAGAATCTCTTTCAAGCCTATGTTTGTACTGTTTAACATTTCAACTTACATACTCGTACATTCAATATACTGATGCCAATTGGCTTGCATTGTTTTATAATGCAGAAACAGGTAACAAGGATCAGCATGTAGCGCAACGTTGATCCAGTTGAGCAGTGCAGAGTCAGTTGGTGAGCCTCCTTGCATTCCGTAGGACACTTTTACTTGATTTCTAGTTTAGTTCATTAGGATGTTGTGGGGGTTGTCCCAACATCAATCTCAATTTTAGAGGCTTAATAGATGGACAATCAAATGTTAGTCCTTTGAGTCTTTTCAGTATTATCTCTTATTGTTATGACTTGGGTTGCCAGATTTGTCCAAGTTTGAATATTTCAGTTTTAAAAAAAAATCCTCAGTTATTACATGATTTCAGTTCAGTTAAGTTTAATGATTATTGTCTTCCTCTGAGTAAAGTAAGTCAGACCAAAGGTCTGCTCGAGGCCAACAATGATCATCGAGCGCCGGCAACGCCCAGGGTGTAGGCTCGGGGTGTGACACAATTATTTTATTCAAAGGAATAATAGAAAGGGTAGACTTAAAGAATTTAAAAGAATATGTGAGGAAAATAATCTTAGAGCAAGATTAATGCCCAAAGAAATAGAGACTAGGTGGAATTCTACATATGATTTTTTAAAAAACTTGCTACATTTATAGAGTGCACATAACTACAACTTTTAACCAATATGTATATAGATTTTTCGAAGTCATGTTGCAAAAAATCTGATTGGCTTAAAATTAATGAAGTTGTTTTTTAAGAAAAAATTATGTCGCTACCGTTGTATTTTCAGTGCTTATTATCCTACCATGTGTAGTATTTAATTTATGTAGCCGACCTTGCTATATTGCTTAGTGAATATACACTTAAAGAAGATTATACAATAGCTATTACTGAAATGATTGAAAAACCTATTCCTCCTATTTATTTGGTTGGTGCTATGTTAAATTTGGTACTATATATGTCTAAATTTGTTCGAGTTATATATATACAGTGCTTTAGATGTTCAAATTCATGAGGACCCTACTATATATAAGACTATGAGTGATACAAATGATCATATTTAAGCATTATATAATCATCATATCACTTTACTTGATAACGCTACACCTACTTACATTGTTCCTCTATATCATCCCTCAAGTGATGCATCATTATTTAAAAGACAAGTACATGGTATGCCTGTACATTGTGCTTAATTTATCTGTCTGGAATAGAATACAGTCTACATCTCAAAACAACATAAATCAAGATGAGCTTGTTTATTATTTGAGATAGGCCTCGGAAAACAATCAAAGTAATATTAGGATAATGGAATATTGGTGGAAGAACAACCAAAAACAATATCCAGTACAGACGAACTGTAAAAAATGATTCAAAATATGTAGAATTTACATTTTACAATTTATTAGAGACAAAGAGATGTAATTTTGTAACTTTATATGTTGTAAAGTCAAAAGCTCATTGAGTCTTTGCGTTTCTTAATTTCTTTTTTTCCTTCATAAAATCACTATGTCTTCAATTTTAAATTGTAGACACTATAATAAGTCGATACGTGAAAAAAAATGTTAACGATTATTTACTTAAAAAAATCATGAAAATATTACATATTAAGTAGTATATTGTTTATATATTAGAAATAATATATATAATATAATGGAATTATTATAATATAATAGATAGTATATTGTGTGTAATTTTGTATATATTAAAGTATATATGCAATATATAATGTAAGTATTTTATTATATTAAGTAGTATATTGTGTATATATTAGAAGTATATATATAATATAATAAAAGTATTTTAAAATAATAGATAATATATTGTGTATGTATTAGAAGTATATATATAATATAATGTAAGTATTCTAATATAATTGATTGTATATTATGTTTATATATTAGAAGTGTGTGTGTGTGTATATATATATATATATATAAAAGTGTGAACATAAAAGTGTGAACATATTTTCAATATAAAAGTGTGAACATATTTTCAAGTTTACTCTAACTTGTAAATATGTTTGTTGAAGTGATAAATATTCTTTTCGACACTGTGATTGGAATAGAAGTGTAGTTTTAAATTGAACTTCATGTTGATTTTAAAAAAACACTCAAACAAACTGAAAAGTTTTGTGTAAAATTTTCCATTTCAAGTATACATAATAAATTGATTTGTTGTCCAATATGATACATTCTCCCTTTAATTATCCAATTTAATAGTTACTTATGATAAATTTAAAAGGGGAACTTTAAAATGATATATGTGAAACAAAAGGTAGACCTGAACTTTCTACGCATTAGGATTAGAATATTTGTTCACTATTTCCATCATTTTAAAATTTATCTATCTCTTCACCAACGAATATTTATTTTTTAGAAAATTTAATATCTCAGGTTGATGTACATTTGATACCCCAAAAATATCAAATATTAACACTTTCTGGAGGCACAAGGATAAATCATAAAATCAAATCAAATATGATTTATTGAAGGATAAATGATAAGATGTTATAAATTATAATTATCATTTCCTCTACATTATTAATATTATTTACTATGAAATCTTGTATGTAAGACAATACAGTTTTTTAATTTGAATAAAGAATAAGACATAAGTTTATTTTATAAATTCTCTGATATTAAATTCCCCGCATGACACATGTAATTTTACTAGATAAATGTAAGAGAAAATCTTGTCAAATTGGTCAAATAATTATTTAAATATTGGTCAAAGAAAATTTAAAGCAAATTCCCCAAAAAAATATGGTCTAATAAACATTTATTATAAAAATTGATATCCTCATAATGTATAACCAAATGTCAATGCAATAAATAATTGTCAAGTTCTTGACATATTTACTATAAATTTGCCATACACCAAGCTCAATATTCTCCATCCCAGTCGATTGGTTTCTTTGTTAATTTTAAACACAATGATATCTAGGTATAATATTGTTGGTATATTTTTCCTTGTTTTGGTCTCAATAGTTGTTACTATTGAAGGTCGTAGTATCACTCAATTCTTAACCCAAAAATCAAAAGGAACAAAATGGGCTGTCCTAGTTGCTGGCTCCAATGGATGGACTAATTATAGGCATCAGGTAGTCATCCTAAATTATTTTTTTATATATAAAATATATATAGCCTAACATTTTTATGATTCAACTTCTTGTAAGCTTTAATTGATTGTCTTGATGATGGGTAGATGACATTGTTGGTGTGATTGGCTCACGACGATGTGAATGTTTGACGTTTTGTTTGTGGTGACTGAAGTGGTTGGTTTGATCATATCTTTATCAACATCTATCAACTTTGTTTTATTTTGGGAATCATGTGGCTAATATTGATTTTTTTCAAGTTTTTACATATCTTGAGATAATTGAATTTGATTATTCTAAACTACTGTTTGAAGATATTTCACATCGAACCACAAAAAAAAAATCAACATATCCACAAAAATCTAGAGTTGAAATATCTGACTATAATTGATTTGATTTGACTTATAAGTATAAAAACATGACACTTTGATTGGACTTAAAATTTTTAACTCTTCCGGTATTAGAAAATATCAAATTACTAGCAACTTAAAGTCAAAAATGACGTTTCCGTCCCCCTTCGAACAAAAAAAAACAAGAAACATGTTAATTGAAATATAAAGGAGAAATAAGAACTATATACCCACTCTGGTCCAATTTAACACAGTTTTTATATGCCCATTCTGTTCAAGTTTAACACACTTTTTTTACTCCGTTAATAAAAATCGCCTTTGCACAAACGAAAACAATTTTAATTTAGAATACTCTTTTATTGTTAATAATGATTTATAGCCAGTCTACAAATTTTAATAATGTTATTTTCTGTTTTAAATTTTGTGTTAAGTTAAACAAGTGGACAACTACAATAATTTAAATGTAACCTTTTTGTATGATTTCAGGCTAATGTGTGTCACGCTTACCAAATACTGAAGGATGGTGGTCTTAAGGATGAGAACATCATTGTATTTATGTATGATGATATTGCTAACAATACAGAAAACCCAAGACCTGGTGTCATCATCAATAACCCACATGGCCATGATGTTTACAAAGGCGTCCCTAAGGTTTGTTCTTTTAATTTTGTGTTCAATTTTCAAGATTATGAGATTGTTTGTTAGATAATGAAGGTTCTTCTCTTCTCTTTTTGTTGAGGTAGGATTATGTAGGTGATGATGTTAATGCTAACAACTTTTTCAATGTCATCCTTGCCAATAAAAGTGGTGTTGTTGGAGGAAGTGGGAAAGTTTTGAAGAGTGGTCCAAATGACCATATCTTCATCTACTTCACTGATCATGGTGCCCCTGGGGTTATTTGTAAGTATCTTCCTCACATTAATTCTTAAACTCTGCGACACTTTAATTGGGACAGAGTGAGTAGTTATTATCTTAGAAAATCAGTTTGTTTGTTGAAAAGAATTGGAATCAAGAAGAAATATGACTTCCTTACATAATAATTAGTATTAGTGGAGCGATTATGTGAGAAATAAGACCCCATTTTGAAGTTGTGAATGTGTATAATTCATGTTGCCTAATACTCATTCTAAATCGAAGCTTGATTTGTGATTCTTCGAAACTGATTGGGATATGCATTATTGTTTTCGTGTTTTATTATTATCAGCAATGCCATATAATGAAGTGATTTATGCACATGAGCTAGTTAACATGTTGAAAAAGAAGCATGCTTCAGGGACGTATGACAGACTGGTAACTCGCTGGCTTTATTTTTTTAAGGATTTCTTTCCCTTTTTCAGAATGTTTGATCAGTAAAATTTAATGTCTGTATTTTATATTGGATGATGTGCAGGTGTTTTACCTAGAAGCCTGTGAGTCTGGAAGCATGTTTGATGGTATTCTCCCCAAAGGACTTAATATCTATGCCATGACTGCATCAAAACCTGATGAAGACAGTTATGGCACATACTGTGGCGAGAGTACTCCTGTTGATTCCTGCTGGGGTCAGTGTCCCCCTCCCGAGTTTAAGGGTGTTTGTTTGGGAGACTTGTTCAGTGTTTCCTGGATGGAAGATAGGTATAAACAATTTTCGGAACCTCTGTTCTCGTAGTCCACATTGTAAGGAAGGAGTATGCCAAGTATAGATTCTTTTATTTTTTTTCTATCATTTATACTTGGAAATGACATATTATGTCAAACTAATTATTGTTTTCACCTATGAACAGTGATGTACAAGATCGAAAAACAAACAGCGTGCATCAGCAGTATAGTCGAGTGAGAGTTTATATTGTTATTGACAATTATTGTATATGCTTTAAACTATTTGCTAAAAAAATACAAGATCAATTGTTTGGGCAATACCTATATTTCTTTTATTCAATTCAATTGGAAGATTTATGATTTCATTTCAGGTTGCAAAAAGAACTGCTTCCAACTTAACATATCATAATTATGGCTCCCACGTCCAAGAATATGGTGATAAAGTGGTGAGTTTTGATCCTCTCGCCGCATATATGGGTGAAACTTCCAAAAATCACAGGCATAACTCTGTGGGTGCAAAGTCATTCTCGACATCATCATCAAGGAATGTGGATCAGAGAAGTACTGAACTTTTCTATTTGTTCACCAAAGTAAGTACTCTACCTTTTTTTGATGGAGAATTCATCTTCCAACACATTTCAGTTATTTTCTTTCTTTATGTTTGCAGCATCAAAATGCTCCTGAAGGCTCCGATGAGAAATATGAAGCTCATGTGAAACTAAATGAAGTTATGTCACAGAGAATTCAAGTTGACAGTAATGTAAAGCATCTAGGGGACCTTCTTTTTGGTGTTGAAAAAGGTATTGAGGTACTACACAGTGTTCGACCTGCTGGAAAACCACTTGTTGACAATTGGGATTGCCTTAAGTCCTATGTAAGTATTTAACATGGTGATAAAAACAATGATTTCTGTGGTATTTAAGTTGAATTTTCGTGTTTTATTCTTTTGATGAAAATATGACTACTCAATTCTTTATAATAGGTCAAGATATTTGAAACACATTGTGGAAGGTTAACAGTTTATGGAAGGAAACATGTTCGTGGTATCGCCAACATCTGCAATGCTGGGATTACAAGTGAGAAAATGGCTGCTATGTCTGCTCAAGCATGTTCAAGTTAGTAGAGGGTACTCTTGGCAGTTGGCAAATAGTATAATTTGCTAGTATGTGTCATCCTGCAAATTTTTCTTTTTTCGCTGATAGCTACATTCAGAAAAAAACTGCTTAGAAGCAGATATTTTCCATGTACTAAAGCTTTATTTTCTCAATTATAATGGCTTCTTAACCTTTTATGCATTTACCGAGTCTTGTTCAGTTTTATCTAAGTTCGATTTTGTCTGACAATTGGAAATTATGAAGCTTTTAGCCTGGCAGCATGTAGAACTTCGCTGAGTTAACGTACATTATTCTAGCCGTTCTTTATATCAAAAATTTTGAAGAGTGGTAAGTGAAGAGAGTCGTAATCAATCATAATTTTGTCGTTGTACTTGTATGAAGGAAAATGCTTCCATAAAATAATGAAAAAAACATATCATGTTTCATATAAAGAAAAAGATTTGCATTCTCATCTCTGCCACTGGCCTAAATATAAATATTCTGTAGTATTTCATTAAAATAAGAAACTATCTATCAATAGAATATATATATATATATATATATATATA
>NC_028644.1:57644125-57697344 GCF_001406875.1 Solanum pennellii
ACATAAATTGTCCATAAGATTGCTCTACTCATCTTCCCTTTTGCTTGGCAGGGAATCCTTGTCCACCATCCCTGGATATTCTGATGTATCATTGTCAGGTCTAGCCATTTCAAGATAATACCTAAGCATTCGTTAGAGAACGCATATTGGAAAAATTATCACCAAGGATGTACCAGTCCTTTTTATAAACAATGAATAGTCTAAATGACATTAAGCAAAGCCAAGTTTTACGAGCATCTGTGAGTTTTACATTCCATTGCCTAGGAGCTTGTTTCAACCCATATAGTGATTTAATGAGCCTACATGTTTCTCCCCCTGAACATTAAATTCCCGGGGAAGTGTCATATTCTTAAAATAAGTCACCGCTGAAAAAATGCATCATGGATATTCCATTTACAAGTTGCAGCAAGGGCTAAGACACTTCTGATGCTAACCATTTTAACCACTGGTGAGAAGGTCTCTTGGTAGTGTAGGCCCTCCCTTTGATTGAACCATTTGGCAACTAATCTAGCTTTAAATCTATCAACCTCACCAGAAGCTTGGTATTTGATTTTAAAGATCCACTTGTAGACAATCAATAGCTCTCTTTGTTATATTATAGGATGATCCTCACAAATGCAGGGACCTATGCCCCGACATTTTTACCATTAGATGCATAATGAGTTACAACTATAAAGTTGTCCCGTTAATCAGTGGTTGGTGAGGCACCAGTGTACTGTACTAATCAAAATTGACCAGGGTGTTGATCTAACGGGTAATAACTCTTTATGGTTGATATTTTTAACATGATAAACATCATGTTAAAGTCATTTGTTCAAAGGAGGAAGTCAGCCAACAAGTCTTTAAAAACTCTTAAAGAATGCAGCAAGGGACCTGGTCCCGAAAAGTAAGAAATGAAAAGAGGACGAAAATACAACTATCAAAAGACTGCCAACTGATGTGGTTGGTGTACAACCAGGGGAAGATTTAGGTGTACGAGTGGGGGTGCCACGACACCCAGTGTTTTCGGCAAAAACGTTGTATACACATGTATATATGTATAATATTTAAATATATATTACTTTTGTCATCTAGTGAATATACAATGGAATATCCCAATTGGCTAAGGTGAGTGTATGCCACCTCATCAACCCGGGTTTGAACCTCAACAACAACATTTAGATGTTTTTGCTTGCTCCTTTTTTTCTTTTTTTTTTCTTTTTCTCCATTCATTCTTATTTATTTACTGTTCTTTATTAATTCAATTTAACCCCTTTTCATTCATTCTTATTTATTTACTATTCTTTACTAATTCAAATTAATCCCTTTTAGTAATTAATTTTTATATATTTTACTTACTCTCGCACTAATTATTAATATGTTGATTTGAGTGTAACATGTTTATTTTGTTTTATCAGTTAGTGCGTACTGAATTATCAGCGGCAAATAAATATTATTAAGAATATATTTAAATAATAGCTTTTAGAAAAAACATAAGTTTCAAAAATGTTTTTTATTAATTTAAAGGTTCTTTGGATCTTCACCGACATTTTTCTAAGTAAGATGAATAGGCTGAAACTGCAATTTTTATTATTTCCCAACTATATATCTCCAACATCACATAAAGTCAATGGAAGATGAATATATTATGTTAATATTATTAGATGGTTTATACAAGCTCAAATTTTGACATTACTTTTTTCTCTCAAAGTTGCAGCGAATAAGGCATCTAATTTTAAAAAGAAAATAAAAATTGAATTGTTTATTAATCTCTGATCACATAAAATCTAAAAGAAAATATTACTATAAAAACATTTGATCGATTTATTTATAAAAATAAAATAAAATTAATAACCCGAAATGTAACCCAAAATTAAAGCAACCAGTCCTTTTATCTTAATTGAATGTTGTGGCACCTCCGACCTTCAAATCCTAGATCCGCCTCTGTGCACAACCTTATATGACAACAGACTTTCAGTCAATGGCCTCGTCCAAAGGGTTTGTGTCCATTTCATTAAAGCTTCTTCTCCAACAAAACAAACACAAGATTTTGGCAAACAAAAACTCACAAGCTAAAAGGAAAAAGTCATATTCAAGGTAGAACATTACTCACACTCAACAGAAGGATCCGGTAGAGCGTTGAAGCATCTTTTTTGAGTTTGAGTTTTGTATCTATTGTTTTATAAGTTTTTGCAACTTAAAATTTCTCAAGAACTTTTCCAAAGGCTAACACTCGAAGTGAAAAGTCATTCTCAAGACCAACCTGGGCCTGATAGAGCTGCAAGCTTAGTTGTCTTAGGATTATTTCTTCTGCAATGTCATTGTAAATTTGTTCCTAAACTATAAAGGGTTCAATGTTCATAGTAAAAGTCTAAATCAGTTGAGTCTAACTGATTTAGTGGGCACCATTGTTTGCTGCTTAGTCAAATTCTAAATCATCTTGGAGCTAGTTGATTTAAAGGGTAGTGTGAAAGCTGGTTAGTTGAATTTTAAGTTGTCTAGTGGTGATAACTTAGTGGGTAGTGTGCTATCAGCTTAGTCTCATTAAGTAATAGAGTTATTGATTAGTTGTGAGATTAATAACTTCTTCTTACGTGATTGCAACTGGGATTCACTTTTGCTTGAAGAGATTAGTGGAAACATTTTAAAATCTTGTGTAACAGGTCATGGTTTTACTCTATTGAGCAAAATCTTGTGTAACAGCTGGTCGTGGTTTTACTCTATTGAGCAAGGAGTTTATCACGTAAACTATTTGTGTTGTGTTCTCGTTATTGTTTACTCTTCTTTACTGTTCTTGATGAGTCAAGGGACCAGGTCCATTGTCTGATAGTGGACGCACACATTCTATCAACTGGTATCAGAGCGGGTGCTCTCTAGTTGGTTAACACCAAGGAGAGAAACCTGGAAACATGATTGCTCCACTAAACAAAAATCAAGAAGTGTCAACAAAGGAGTTAAAGAAACATAAGTCTCTAGTTCTCAAGGTGACATCTGAAGAAACTTTTGATGAATATGAGGACATGACATACCTCACGAGAAGGTTTCAAAAAAATGAGGAAACAAAGAGGTTTATGAAAGGCATGAAACTCAAACCAAACTGCAAATGCAAACTACATACACCATAAATGTAGAAAGCTAGGATTTAATAAGAGATTTCCCCATGCATGAAATTGAAGCCAAAGAGTATCAAATACCTAGAGGAGAGATAGATAGAAAAGGGGAACCGGTCCCCGATAAGAAAGCAAGAAAAGTCGTAGTTGTCTATGTTGTGAAGAAAGCTTCTGCTGTCTAGGGAGACTCCAAGTGAGTCAGAAGAATCAAAATGTCCCAAAGATTTATTCATGCTAGCCTTCAAAGATGATAATAATGTGTTTGATAGCATGTTCGCATTCATGGCAAAATATGACGACGAGGAAGATAAAGAAAAGGTAATTCTCTTTGACCTTAAACAAAACTTGAATGCTTACTCTATTAGGAAGTTATGAAATCTAGTTGTTGATCTGATTGACTCTGTTATAGAGTTAACTACGGAAAAAGACTCTATCAACAACAGTCTAGACAATTTGAATGAAGAGAAATTAGCCTTGACTGATCATGCATCCGTTATCGAGGAACAATTAATTGTTCTAGAGACTAAAAATCTAGAAATCTAAGAGAAATTGAAGATGTTGATTGAGAAATGTGCGAAGGGAAATGAGAGGCTAGTAGTTTGAAAATGGAGCTAGAAACTAGTCTGAACACTACTAAAACCAGACTTGCATTGGCCTTGTAAAGAAATGATCAAATCGAAAGAGACCTGGTTTGTCTCAGACAAGACCTGAAAAATTCTATGAGATGGACTAACTCTTACAAACTACTCTCAAACGCCACCAGTCAAGGTCACAACAATAGGACGGGTTTAAGAAGTTCAAACATCAGTCCTCAATATAATCCTCACAGTAAGTATATGTCTGAATCTAACAATTTATTGTGCCTTTATTGTGGCCTCAATGGTTATATGAAGAAGGGTTGTCCAACCTTTAGAAGGTCTCAAGAAAACCTTTCTTCCTACACTAGATAGAAAGTTGTACAGAAAAAGGGTACCTACTCCCACTGCCAAAACTCTCAAAATGAGAGAGAATTTTCTTCCTCATTGGTCAAAAAGTTCATTTATCATGCCTTATCTGTTTAGTGGGGACTCAGACTGAAATGGTATATATGTGAGATGAAGTAACATCAGGTATATATGTGAGAGGAAGTAACATTAGTCAATGTTGGTTCATGAATGGCGGATGCTCAAAGCACGTGATTGGTAAACTGAAACTTCCTCTCTCTCTCTCTCTCTCAAGGCACTTCAAGGTGGAGGTGTCTATTTTAATTTGGTAGGGGCAAGAAAGAGTACTTGTTTTTGCGAAGGAAGGACTTGAAATTGTGTGATAACCGTAACAAAGTCAAGTTCCTATCAGATAAATGTGTGGTCACAACTTGATCTCTTAGATGATAATATTTACAAAAAGGAGGTCCAAGAACATGTATTGATGATCTCAACACAACTAGTTATAAGATTGTCACTTCCTTTGATGCTTAAGGTGAGAATACGGTTTTAAGAGGCATGATTCTTGTCCAATTAAGCAGTTTTCTCCAAACAAACTTGTGCCAAGGGACCTAGTCCACTGTCTACTCAAAATAATATTTGCAAACGACAAAGTTAGTGATGCTTGTGTTAAAGACAAGCATATTTTAATCTTCCAAAAAACTTTTGGCTAAAGTGGTGAAAACTACATGTCCTGTGACCAATAGGGTGATATTAGGAAGTTTGATTTCAATGGTGATGAAAGAATTTGTGAGATACATTTTGTGTAACAAGGCTTATCATGTTCCTAAAAACAAGAATAGTTTATTAAAAAGGGGTGTTCATGTGATCTTTTGATGAGTTAGTACGAATTGGGAATAGCAAAACAAGAAGTTTCTGATATGGAAGAATTACTTTACAGAGAGATGGGCTAAACAGTGAGCTTGTTGAAGAACATCATTTTCATAAATCCAGCAAGCTCAAGGAAGTTGATACAGATGATGAACCTAATGAGGGACCCGGTCTTGTAGACAAGGCTGAACAAAGATGATGCAATTCAAACTGATAATGTGATTTGTGAAGGTGAGAATGCACAAGTTGATCAAGCTCAGTTTGAAAGAAGCAAAGTATGCTACTCAGTTCCCGACAAGCTGACAAATTGCTAGAGTTCTTCTTCAATGATGGTTCCAAAAGAAGAAAAATTTAAAAAAAAAACCTCTTTTTTTTAAACACAAGGAAATGACTTTTTTTTTATTCAAGTATACATCGATGATATCATCTTTGAAGCAACTTCTGAAGTGTGTTGGGTAAAGAGTCTTTTGGACTCATGATTAGTGAGTTGTGAAGTGACCATTATGGAAGAATTAAATTTTTTCTCGGAGTCGTAAATCAAGCAAACTTCTAAACTTTTCTATATGGAAGATCAAGCGGCTGACATTTTCATTTAAGTTCTAAGCAAGGAACAATTTTTCAGGAATAGGGACCTAATTCCAACTCATAGAAGCTATTGAAGAGGTTTCATATTATGGTAGCCAAGTCAACTGGTATTCCCATAGAGACCAACTCGATGCTAGATGCTGATAGATATGTTCCAGATATAACTGATGCAAGTGTTAAGATTTATGCAAGATTTCATGGTTGTCCAATGGAATCAGATTTGACTGTTGCTCAAAGAATCCTGAGACATTTGAAGAAGACAGGGACTTGGTTCTATTCTATCCATCAGGAGATGTTTTGACTTGGAGGAATATGGTGATGTAGAGTCTGTTGGGTATCACGCTGATAGAAAGAGAAGGATTGACTCATTTTCTGGGCTCATATCTCCTTAATGAGATATAAAAGACAAGATTTTGTTGTTCTTTCAAAAACTAAGGCAAGGTATGTAACAGATGCAGGCTGGTGTGCTCAACTCCCGTGGATCAAACAACAATGTGAAGTTCTTAGAGTGGTTCCTCTGGCTACCCATCTCTTATGTTCTATCACGAGTTCTCTCACTAGGGCTAAGAACTCAATTCACCATAACAGGATAAGCATATTGATGTGATACATCACTTTATAAGGGATCATGTTCAGAAAGGAGATATCAGTAAGATCAAAGGATTAATCGTTGGTATCTTAACAAAATCTCTGATAAGGGACCTGGTCAAGATATATAAATTGAAGGTGAGGATGCTGAAACTGAACTGGATGGATCATGCCTGAAGAAATCAACCTTCTCATAACTATGCAAGGGGAGTATCATTGTTTTTCATTTATGTATGTTTTAGCAAATTCAGTGTCATACCTTTTGTACTTATACACACATGGTAGACTTGCTGAAGGAAAAGGGAGGTCAGGACAGATATAGACAATCACAACCTACAGAAAGGGACCTGGTACGTTCTCAAAGAGAGTCGTTGGCATCCTGGGTTGCCATTTTAGGAGACAGTGCTTCCACCCATCTAGGATCTATACAAGCCTCCTCAATTGTAGAAGGTTCCACATCAGTACCAAAGAGTGAAAGAGATGCTTGATAGGAAGGTCTCAAGTGATCATACGCAAGAGAATGGTCAACGAAATAGACTGTCTTGGAGTCATGGTTGAGCTTACCAGAAGCTACATAGTTCTTCATCCATACAAGTTCTTTGATGCACCTATAAGACCTTCTTTGATCAAGAATACTTGGGGAAGTAGTGGGATCAGGCTCAACATGAACTTCTAGATCAATAAGAGCAAAAGTTAGGAGTAATGCGCATGATCATTGTCTGAGTAAAAATTGGTGGAAGCTGGAAAAACAAAGAGAAACACAGATTCTCTTAGACATACCATACCTATGGAGGACCATTTGTTTGTCTTTGAGATTATATAAAATATATTGATCAGTGTGTTCACTATATCCCAGGTATATGGGCAACTACACGTGTAGGCTGAAATTTGTCATGAATATGCATATCGAACCACAAAACAAAATCAAGAAATTTACAAAAATCTGAAGTTGAAAAATCTGATACTATGGTTTTACTTAAAATTTTAAATTCTTATAGATAATATCAAATTACCACCAACTTATTGTCTAAAATCACGTTGTTATACAATAGTTTTTATTTCATAGACATACATTGAATGAAGTCAAAGAGAGTAGTATAGGCATACATTGAATGAAGTCAGACAGATTAGTAAAGTCCAAGCACGTGTTAAGTACCTAGCAATTCTCGCCCCAAAAAACAAACAAACAAGAAATACATTTTAATCAAAATAAATAGGAGAAATAAGAACTATATACAAATGAAAACAATATAACTTTAAAATACTCTTTTATAGTTGATAAATTATTTATAGTTAATAGAGATAAAAATTAACAAATTTTAAGAATATTTCTTTTTGTTTTGAATTTTGTTGCAAGTCAAACAAGTCATCATAGCTACAAAGTTGTGAATGTAACTTGATGGAATAATTTCAGGCTGATGTGTGTCACACTTACCAAATAATGAAGGCTGGTGGTCTTCAGGATGAGAACATCATTGTATTCATGTACAATGATATTGCTAACAATACAGAAAACCCTAGACCTGGTGTCATCATCAATAACCCACATGGCCATGATGTTTACAAAGGTGTCCCAAAGGTTTGTTCTTTTTGTGTTCAATTTTTTGGAATTTTTTCAAGATTAGAGTTTTTGTTAGCTTATGAGGGGTTTTCTTTTTCTTTTGTTGAGGCAGGATTATGTAGGTGAAGAGGCTAATGCTAACAACTTTTACAATGTCATCCTTGCAAACAAAAGTGGTGTTGTTGGAGGAAGTGGGAAAGTTTTGAAGAGTGGCCCATATGACCATATCTTCATATACTATACTGATCATGGTGCCGCTGGATTTATTAGTAAGTATCTTCATTGCATTAATTTTGTTTTTTCTTCTGTCCTAATTTAAGGGTCTTACTTTTCTTTTTGGTTTGCCGAGTTTCTTTTTATATTTAGCAAGTTTTTCAATTTTGATATTCCATATGCAAGTTTAACGCCACAAGATTAGAAACTCTTAAACTTCATGACACTTAAATTGGGACAGTTGGAGTAGTTATTATCTCAGAAAGTCAGTTTGTTTGTTTATTGAAAAGAATTGGAATCAACAAGAAATGTGACTTTCTGACATAATAAACTTATTAGTTGAGTGACCGTGTAAGAAATGAGACCCTATTTTGAAGTTGTGAAAATGTAACATTCTAATAAGAAATTCTAAATCCATATTTTGTCGCTGTTGTTGTGAATGTGTATAAGCAATTCATGTTAGGAACATACCGTCTAATGACATAATTAGGCAATTGGAAAATTAAGCTAATACTTGTTACAAATCAAAGTTTGCAATTTGTGATACTTTGAAACTGATTAGGATAAGCATAATTTTTTCTTGTTTTTATTATTATCAGCAATGCTAAGTGGAGAATCAATTTACACAGATGATCTATTTAACGTGTTGAAAAAGAAGCATGCTTCAGGGACGTATGACAGTCTGGTAACTTGCTTGCTTTAGTTTTTCAGGGTTCCTTTCCCTTTGCGTGAATGCTTCAGGGACGTATAAAGTCTGTGTTTTATGTTGGATGATGTTCAGGTGTTTTACCTAGAAGCCTATGAGTCTGGAAGCATGTTTTGGCACATACTGTGGCGATGGTACTCTTGATGATCCCTGCTTTGGTCAGTGTCCCCTTCCCGAGTTTAAGGGTGTTTGCTTGGGAGACTTGTTCAGTGTTGCCTAGATGGAAGATAGGTATAAATAACTTCTACATCCTCTGTTCTCGTAGTCCACATTGTTAGGAAGGAGTATGCCAAGTATAGATTCTTGTATTTTGTTTCTATAATTTACACTTGGAAATGACGTATTATGTCAAACTAATTATTGTTTGCATCTATGAACAGTGATGTACAAGATCGAAAAACTAACACCTTGCATGGTCAGTATAGTCGAGTAAGAGTTTATACTGTTATGCTTTAAGCAATTTATTTGGGCAATACCTATACTTTCTTTAATTTATTCCATTTTAATGGAAGATTTATGATTCCATTTTGTCGCTTAGGTTGCAAAAAGAGCTGCTGTCAACTTAACATATCATAACTATTGCTCCAATGTCCAAGAGTATGGTGATAAAGTGGTGAGATTTGATCCTCTTGCCGCGTATATGGGTGAAACTTCCAAAAATAACAGTCATGACTCTCTGGATGCAAAGTCATTCTCGACATCATCATCAAGGAATGTGGATCAGTGCAGTACTGAACTTTTCTATTTGTTCACCAAAGTAAGTTCCTACCTCTTTTTGATGGAGAATTCATTTTCCTACACATGATTTCAGTAATATTCTTCCTTAATGTTTGCAGTACAAAAATGCTCCTGAAGGCTTCGATGAGAAATATGACGCTCTTGTAAAACTAAATGAAGTTATGTCACAGAGAAGTCAAGTGGACAGCAATGTTAAAAAATCTAGAGGAACTTCTTTTTGGTGTTGAAAAAGGTAATGAGGTACTACATACCGTTCGACCTACTGGACAACCACTTGTTGACAACTGGGATTGCCTTAAGTCCTATGTAAGTATTTAACTTGGCCAAAAAAACCAATATTTTTTGTTGCTTGTTCATTTGATGAGGATATAACTACTCAATTCATGATAATAGGTGAAGATATTTGAGGCACATTGTGGAAGATTAACAGTTGATGGAAGGAAACATGTATGTGGTACCGCCAACATCTACAATGCTGGGATTACAAGTGAGAAAATGGCTGCTAAGTCTGCTCAAGCATGTTCAAGTTAGTAAAGGGTACTCTTGGGAGTAGGCAAATAGTATATTTTGCCAGTTTATATTATTGCTGCAAAATTTTCTTTAAATTAACTGATAGCTATATTCAGAAAATGCTGCTTAGAAGTGGAATCTTTGCCCAGTATCTCTGTACTAAAGCGTTACTTTCTCAAATATCAATGAATTTTGTTCTTTTTATGCATTTGTCGAGTCTTGTTCAGTCTTCTCCACTATTTTTAGTTAGCTCTGAGAAGACTTTATTTTTTCCCTCTTAAAATAAAACTGTCACAGTAAATTATACAAGTATGTATAATGCACTCCTTGAGTCTCTTAGATTTGAAAAGGTTATGGGATTTCGAGGAAAGATTTAATTAAACAAGTCAGTATCATTATACAGGTTTAATCTTTGATCAGTAATACTCAAATTGAAGTAAGAATTATAGAAAACTCTTAAGTGATTATAATTTTCTTTATCGATACTTTATCACATCACTATATGTTTTTTAGTTGTAAGAACAATCTTGAGGGTATCTATGTTAATATTTGAAACTTTAGAGAAAAGATATAGTTCAACAACAAGTTTTTTTTTAATCATTTATTTTTGCATATTAAATAAGGAATAGCAATAGAAGCTTTTCAAAAGTTAGTAAAGACCATAAATATCGAATCACTATTGACATTCTTACAAAACATATTCCCATAAAACAAGGACCTTCTTTCCTTTAAAACCTAAAAATAATATTTAAAAAGGACCCATTAAACAAAAGCTTATCTAGATATATCTCATTTTATAGCATTCCTCGTTGAGATTTTCCTTGGATACTCCCAACTTAGCCCTTAGAACGTAAAATTTCCCCTTAGGAAGAGTCTTGTTCATGATGTCTGCAATCTGCTCATCTAAGCTTCAATGAACAAGCTTAACTTCGCCGTCCTTCTCTGCTTAGAAACTTCACATTTATATCTTGCACTAGATCACATGGAATATTTTTCCTTTGGTTAGTTGCACCTACAACAGTGATGTATTGTGCTTCTGCAGAAAATTGAGCTACCACTTTTTACTTCTGAATACCATGAGAACTTGCCTGAACCAAGTGTAAGAGCATATCTAGAAATGTTTTTTATATCACCAATACTTCCTTCCCAATCAGTATCTGAATAACCTATCAATTGTTCTTTCTCTTCCGTTTTAAACAAAATTTCATAATCAACAGCTCTCTTGATCATATAACTCAACTTTCGCTTAGCGATATCAATATGAACTTGACGTGGACCATGCACAAATCTCGAAAAAAGAATTGTCTCTAACATGAGATCAGGTCTTGTTGCTGTCAAATACAGCAAACTACCTATTAGACTTTTATAAATTGCTGGATTAGCCTTATCACCTCCTTCAAACTTTGAAATCTTTTCAATGCATATTTTTTCTAAGAAATGAAGATTTCATCAGTAGCTTGATAAATCTTCATTCCTAGAAAGTAATCCATTTAAACAAATAAATCTGATATATTAGACTTAGTCTCCATTTCTTACTTGAACTGATTCATCATACCTTCATTTCTTCCTCTTATAGAAGATCATCAACATAGAGTGAACCACAAGCACATCTCCTCCTTTAGCCTTCGTCACATATAAAGCGACTTAATTTTCACTTTTCTTGAAGTCACAATGAATGAGATGTTCATCAATCTTACTGTTGAATGCCTTGAATCGGACCCGTTACAAACAGAAGGACGGGCTTAGCTTAGCACTATATATAGACGCTATGGCAAACCCTATTCTGTAATTCTGTTCTTGCCTCTCCATAATAAAACTGCTCTCCCTCTTGCCCGTGGACGTAGCCAATTTATTGGTGAACCACGTAAATCTGTTGTCTTGTTTTTCGCGTTTATATTTTCTCGTATTATCTCGAATTCCGCATAACAAATTGGTATCAAAGCCTCTCGGTTAATCGGTGTTTTATGGATAATTCGAGATGTCTGCTTTGAACGTGAAAATCGGTAAATTCACAAGGAGGAACAGTTTCAGTTTATGGCAGATCAAGATGCGGGCTTTGTTGAAACAGCAAGGCTTCTGGGCGCCGTTGTCGAAAGACAAGAACACCGTCGTTACTCCTGAGATGGCGATTCTGGAGGAAAAGGCGCACTCGACGATCATGTTGTGTCTCGCGGATGACGTCATCACTGAGGTCTCAGATGAAGAGACAGCTGCTGGTCTGTGGTTGAAGCTGGAGAGTTTGTACATGACAAAATCTCTAACCAACAAGCTGCTTCTGAAACAACGTCTATTCGGTTTACGAATGGCTGAAGGTACACAACTCAGGGAACATTTAGAGCAATTGAATACTTTGTTATTAGAATTGCGTAATATCGATGTGAAGATCGAGGATGAAGATGCTGCCCTAATTCTGTTAGTATCTCTCCCAATGTCGTTTGAGAATTTTGTTCAATCGTTCATTGTTGGGAAAGATACTGTGTCGCTGGAAGAAGTCAGATCGGCCCTTCATAGCAGGGAATTACGGCATAAGGCTAACGGCACAAGTACGGACATACAGCCTTCCGGTCTGTTCACCAGTAGCGGAAAGGGAAGGAAAAACGGCGGAAAGAAAAATAAGCCGATGTCGAAGGGTGCAAAGCCAGATGATGTTTGTAATTACTGCAAGGAGAAGGGACATTGGAAATTTGATTGTCCGAAGAAGAAGAAGCAATCGGAAAAACAATCAGTTTCTGCTGCTGTTGCTGAAGAAGACACCAATTCTGAAGAAGACATTGCCCTAGTTGCGGATGAGCACACTCATCATTCAGATGTGTGGGTTCTCGATTCTGGGGCATCCTATCACATCTGTCCTAGGAGAGAGTGGTTCACGACTTATGAGCAGATAGACGGAGGCAGCATCTCGATGGCCAACAGTTCTGTCTGCAAGGTGGTTGGGACAGGCTCGATCAAGATAAGGACACATGACGGTAGCTTCTGCACATTGAACGAGGTCAGGCACGTTCCATTGATGACGAAAAATCTGATATCTCTCAGTTCTTTGGACAGCAAGGGATTCAGCTGGTCGGGAAAAGATGGAGTCTTGCGGGTCTGGAAGGGTTCAAATCTGATTCTGAAAGGTGTCATGCGTGGTACTTTGTATTTTCTACAAGGTTCCACGGTTACAGGTTCAGCCCATGTTGCATCGTCAGAAGTTCACCAGGAGGATATGACTAAGTTATGGCACATGAGACTTGGTCATATGGGTGAAAGAGGGATGCAAATTCTGTCAAAGGAGGATCTTCTTGCTGGTCATAAGGTTAAAAGCCTAGAGTTTTGTGAACATTGTGTCTTTGGAAAACTACATCGCAACAAGTTTCCAAAGGCCATTCACAGAACAAAAGGCACACTTGATTATATCCATTCTGATTGCTGGGGTCCATGCCGTGTTGAGTCTTTGGGAGGCTGCAGATTTTTTGTGTCCATGATTGATGACTACTCAAGGATGACTTGGGTGTACATGATGAAGCATAAAAGTGAAGCTTTCCAGAAGTTCAAGGAGTGGAAAATTTTGATGGAAAATCAAACAGGGAAGAAGATCAAGAGGTTGCGAACTGATAATGGGCTGGAATTCTGCTGGTCTGAATTTGATCAATTCTGTAAGGATGAAGGGATTGCTCGACATCGTACAGTCAGAAATACACCACAGCAGAACGGTGTAGCTGAGCGGATGAATCAAACACTTCTGGAGAGAGCAAGGTGCATGCTCTCTAATGCTGGGCTAGATAGAAGATTCTGGGCAGAAGCGGTTAGTACAGCTTGCTACTTGATTAACCGCGGACCACATACAGGCATACAGTGCAAAACACCTATGGAGATGTGGTCAGGAAAAGTTGCTGATTATTCAAATCTGAAAGCTTTTGGTTGTACGGCTTACTATCACGTCAGTGAAGGTAAGTTAGAACCAAGAGCTAAAAAGGGAGTATTTGTGGGCTACGGAGATGGAGTGAAAGGTTTCAGAATCTGGTCTCCAGCAGAAAAGAGGGTTATTATGAGCAGGAACGTTGTCTTTGATGAAAGTTCTCTGCTTAGAACCATTGTGAAGCCTACAACTACGTCAGAAACTGGGAGTCTTGATAAACAGGTGGAGTTTCAAGTCATTCAGAACGAGAGCGATTTGAAAGAACCTGAAGAGGAGGATCAAGAGCCACAGACAGAAACTGATATTCCAGAATCTATGCCATCAGATATCCATCGGAGTATAGCTCAAGATCGGCCAAGGAGGGTTGGAGTTCGGCCACCTACGAGGTATGGTTTTGAGGACATGGTGGGTTATGCACTGCAGGTTGCTGAAGAGGTAGATACATCTGAGCCGTCTACTTACAAAGAAGCCATTTTAAGTTCTGATTCTGAAAAATGGTTTGCCGCTATGGGAGATGAGATGGAGTCCCTACACAAGAATCAGACATGGGATCTGGTCATACAGCCTTCGGGGAGAAAGATTATTACTTGCAAATGGGTTTTCAAGAAGAAGGAAGGGATATCACCAGCAGAAGGAGTCAAGTATAAAGCCAGGGTTGTTGCCAGAGGTTTCAACCAAAGAGAGGGAGTGGACTACAATGAGATCTTCTCACCAGTGGTCAGACATACTTCCATCCGAGTGTTACTAGCGATAGTTACACATCAGAATCTGGAGCTTGAACAACTTGATGTGAAGACAGCGTTTCTACATGGAGAGTTGGAGGAAGAGATATACATGACTCAGCCGGATGGTTTCCAAGTTCCAGGGAAGGAAAATCACGTCTGCAAGTTGAAGAAGTCCTTATATGGACTTAAGCAGTCTCCAAGGCAGTGGTACAAAAGGTTTGACAGCTATATGGTGAAGTTGGGATATACTCGGAGCTCATATGATTGTTGTGTCTACTACAATAGGCTCAAGGATGATTCATTCATCTATCTGGTGCTTTATGTAGATGATATGCTGATAGCTGCAAAGAAGAAGTATGACATTCAGAAGCTGAAGGGTTTACTTAGTGCTGAGTTTGAGATGAAGGATCTGGGAGCCGCTCGGAAGATTCTAGGGATGGAGATCATTAGAGACAGAGAGAGAAGGAAACTTTTCTTGTCACAGAGAAGCTACATTCAGAAGGTCTTGGCGAGGTTTGGCATGTCTTCATCTAAGCCTATTGATACCCCCAGTGCTGCCAATATCCATCTCACTGCCATGTTCGCTCCACAGTCAGAAGAAGAGAAGGAGTATATGTCACGAGTCCCTTATGCCAGTGCCGTAGGAAGTTTGATGTATGCTATGGTCTGTACAAGGCCAGATTTAGCACATGCAGTCAGTGTAGTGAGCAGATTCATGGGACAACCAGGGAGAGAACATTGGCAGGCTGTGAAGAGAATTTTCCGGTACCTTAGAGGTACATCTGACGTTGGTCTCATTTATGGAGGTGATACTCAGTGCTTGGTTACTGGCTATTCTGATTCTGACTATGCTGGAGATGTTGACACAAGAAGATCGATGACTGGCTATGTGTTTACCCTTGGAGGATCTGTCGTCAGTTGGAAGGCAACTTTGCAACCTACAGTGACTTTGTCTACTACGGAAGCGGAGTACATGGCCTTGACAGAGGCTGCAAAAGAAGGGATTTGGCTGAAAGGGCTGGTTAGTGATCTTGGTCTGCATCATGATCAGGCTACGGTGTATTGTGACAGTTTGAGCGCAATTTGTCTAGCCAAGGATCAAGTCCATCATGAGAGAACCAAGCATATTGACGTAAGGTATCATTTTCTGAGAAGTGAGAAGAGAATCAAGGTGAAGAAAGTAGGAACTGCTGATAATCCTGCTGATATGTTCACAAAGCCGGTTCCACAGAGCAAGTTTCAACACTGTTTGGACTTGCTCAACATCAGAAGCTGTTAATTGCCCTGCGGGGCAACTCTGAGGAAGAGGGGGAGGCCTGGCACTATCATAGTGCGTCTGAAGAATCTATTCGGAGAATTCAAGTCAAGGTGGAGATTTGTTGAATGCCTTGAATCGGACTCGTTACAAACAGAAAGGACGGGCTTAGCTTAGCACTATATATAGACGCTATGGCAAACCCTATTCTGTAATTCTGTTCTTGCCTCTCCATAATAAAACTGCTCTCCCTCTTGCCCGTGGACGTAGCCAATTTATTGGTGAACCACGTAAATCTGTTGTCTTGTTTTTCGCGTTTATATTTTCTCGTGTTATCTCGAATTCCGCATAACACTTACTTTACCATGTTTGATGAGCCTGCATTAACTTATACAATACCTTATGAAGTTTGTAGACTTTATCCTCCATTCTTGTAACTTGAAAGCCTTCTGGTTTATTTAAAAATGTCGATTTCGCATCCAAATGATACAAATTCCAATTTGATTGAGCTGCCAAAGAAAATTGAAGTCTTATTGTTGCATCTCGTGCAATATGTGCAAATATGTATCCATAATCCCGACCTGCAACTTGTGCATAACCTGTAATGCCAAGCCTTGATTTGCATTTATAAATTGAACCATCTGGTTAAATTTCTGTCTTTGGGTTTATCAATTAGCTTCCAAGTATATATCATTCTTCTGATCTTCTCTATCATACAAAGCTCCTACTTCATAGTTTCAATCCAAATTTCATGCCTTGGTGCTTCTTGATAGGTATTGGATTATCGGATAGCAACATTGCATCTTTTATGTATCTCACAGAGGGACTTGATCTCCAAAACTGGTGAATCGAGTGAGGATTTTCCATCTGATTCTTCATCTTCTTTGAGATTTTAAGAGCCAATTGATTGTGTTTCAGGCAGCGGATCGGCTGCAAGTTCCGAGAACTTGCATTATCTTTCGCAATTTGCTCGTTATTCCAATTCCAATGGGCATGCTCATCCACTACAACATCTCTTCTGGTGGAAATATGTTTTGTTTGCAAGTTGAAAACTATATGACCCTTGGATTGCGATGAATAATTAATAAAAATCCTCAATTTAACTTTCAAATTTTCTCAGGTTTGCTTCTTTTGCCCGAAGGTACATGAGAATAGAAAATCAAACCAAAGATTTTTCAGTGTTTCGCAGACAATCTTATTCAACCCCGTGCCCAAACAGGAGTTTTTTCATCACAACTTTACTTGGCAGCCTATTTAACATGATTCATCCTTGGAAACCTCCAAGCAATAACTATTTGATATGGAAATGTCTTTAAGAGTTTAATATTAGGTATTTACATTGATTTTTGCTTATATGAGGAACATAAGATTGAATATTGTACCACTTGTAAAAGGGCATTATTTCATCAATTTGATTATTATACTAGCATCATTTTCTGACCTGTCCTCATTAAAATAGTTGTGGTTAAGTATTATTACTCATTGAGCTAGCGTCTCATTCCTCGCTAATTGTTTTTACAGTGAACTCATTTGTTATTGAAGAGGATTTCATTAACTAGCAAGTGTGATTTTGTGGCATCTGGTGAGCCCTGCATTGCTTCACATGACAAGAGAACTATTGATTGGCTACGGTTTATTTAGTTTTTTAAAAATTCTTAGAGTCGTTCCATTTATCATTCCTTTGATTTGAGTCATGATTATAGTCCTTCATATTGTAGTCAAGTGACTAGTTTGAACTTCTTTTTCGTAATTTGGAGATGAATTGGTCTTATTGCGTGACAATTAGATAATTGATGCATATTATCCCGTAGTTGATAGTGGGACATGGAAAATTCAGGATAGGCCTAAAAACAAACAGAACTATGCCTGATTTTCTGTAGATTTATGTTAAGGCTAGTTAAGGCCGGTCACAAAGCTAATTTGGGGAGTGACATTTTTCTTTGCTACTTTATCTCCTTCCATCCTTCTATTGCTTTTCACAAGTTGCTTGCCTTTATGTTGTGCCTGAAATGCCACTCTTTTATTTCTTATCTCTTATACTTAATCTTTGTTCTTGGGCTTGCAACTTGTTGATCAGTTCTGCAACAAATCAAGTCTTCAAATCACAAGATTTTTCTATTGGTGAAATCTTGGATTCGAACCTTGCTGGTAAGCTTATCATCATCTTCTCCACCGCCTTTGAATCTAGAAAGGTTTCACCAAACAACCTTATTTTGCTAACAATATCCACAAGTTTTACAGAATACTCTTTCATAGTATCTCCTTCTTCCATCCTTAACATCTCAAATTCTCTTTTGAGAGTTAAAAGTTTGACAGTTTTCACTCTCTCACTTCCATCAGACTCTTCTTTTAGATTCTCCATGCTTCTTTAGGTGTTTCACAAGATATTATTTTTATGAAAATCACCTCTGAAAGTGTTGAATGATGACATGTGAGATTCTTTGATTTCCTTGACCTCGCGTCTTGGTTAATCTTCATTTGTGCAACTATTGGATTTGGTCCAAAGGGAGGAGGATCATCTTAACTTTAAATTGTTTGTCATAAACTAAGAGCTTTGAGATAAGCCTTCATCTTTAGCATCCACGTGTGGTAAATTTCTCCTGTAAAAATGGGAGGGCCTGCACCCAAAAACCTAAGGGATAACATGTTACTGTTGCTAGCTCACTCACCTTAGAAGAACTGAAGAAAACTTATTTCTTTACCTTCACAGATCCCTTAAGAAAAAGGCCTCTTGATACCACATACTATTTGAAACTTTAGAGAAAATATAAGGTTCGACAATAATTTTTTTGTCATTCATTTTTGCATATTACATAGGTTTTAGACACTTATAGCAATAGAAGCTTTTCAAAAGTTAGTAGAGACCATACCTATCCACTTATTTTGACTTTCTTACAAAACTTATTTCATAAAACAAGAACTAACTTTCCTTTTTAACACTAAACATAATATTTTTTTTTAAAAAAAATAATAAACAAAAGACTGCCTAGAAATATCTCATTTTTAACAATCTACACCTGCAATTATGATTTTTATATATATAAAAGTTAATTTTAATATGCTGATTTTTATTATGTTTTCATTATAACAAGTAAATTATTTTGTTTTAGCTTTGCAGGTGTATACCATGGAATTGACAATGATTACTAGCTATCCTAATGAAGACATATGGTTAAGCTAGTTTTCGTACAACTTCAACAAACTACTAATTTCATATTACGATACCTATGTGATATGTATGCAATGATATAAAAAAAATTATGTAAGAAAACATTATATATTTGTTGATTATGTACAACTACCGACTATAGTGTTAGTGGCCGATGTAATAGAATACATTGCTAAAGAAATTTTTGTATTGCTGTTCAAAATTAAAGGTAACATTTCAACTTCACTTGATTGTAATTTTCAGTATGATGTACTTTGCAATAAAAATACATAATAATTGTACTCTTCATCATTTGTGGGGTTTGTCCTAACATCTATATCAATTTTAGAGACTTCATAGATAGACAGTCAGATGTTAGTCCTTTGAGTCATATCAGTATTATCTTTTATTGTTAAGACTTGGGTAGCCAGATTTTGGCCTAGTTTGAATGTTTCAGTTTTAAAAACATTGTCAATTATTACATGCTTTCAGTTCAATTAAGTTTGATGATTATTGTCATTTGCTAAATTAAGTTAGCCAGGCCAAGGGTGCACTTGAGGCTAGCAATAATCATCGAGTGTCGGTCACGCTTAGGGTATAGGTTAGGGTGTGAAAACTTGGTATTAGAGAACAAAGTTCAAGAGTCCTAGGGAGTCTATGAAGCCTTGTCTTTAGAGTTCTAGTTATTGGTGTGAAGCGCGTAACATTTATAATTAGGAGGCTGCAACATTTAGGAAATTTCTCACTTATTTCATACTTACTTTGTGCGTTAGAGTTTATCTCTAAAAAGTTTCTTTGTAACTCGTGCTTACGCGTAGTCGATTGTGATCTATGCTTTGTTTGAGGAGGACTTTTTGGGGTGTTTCTTTCCCCTGTGCGCAAAGAGATGGTTGCCAACATGAGGAGAATGATGAGGTTATTCGTCATTGGGTTGTCTCATCTATCAAGTAAGGAAATTAAGGCAGTCATATTAGTAGGTGTCATGGACATAGCAAGGCTGATGATCCATGTGCAACAAGTTGAGGAGAAAAGAAACTAATTCATAGAGAATAGTTAAGAATAAGAGGGCTAAGACATAAGGAATGAGTCTGGGAAGCAATAAAGTAATGCGAACTTGTCTTCTTTTTAACAAAAGCATAATGAACCTGCTCCATCATCTGCTAGTGCAATTGCTGAAAGAAGGTGTGTGTACAATAGTCAGAATCTCATAACTTCAGAGTTAGACTTGCGCATTCGCAAGGTAGTAAGGCACAAAGGGGTACTAAGACTCTTGCATGTGCTAAATGTTGTTACAACCACTCAAAGGTGTGTCATGGTGGCTCCAATGGTTGCTTCAAGTGTTGCTAGAATGATAATTTTATAAGAGAGTATCCTAAGGAAAAATAGAGAAATGGTAAAGAGTGAAATAAAACCCAATCTTCTTCAGTTCCATTAGCAGATAGAGTTTTATCCAAATGAGCTACTTTAGGGGCAGACAGAGAGGAAACCGTATTTATGCTATCACTAGTCGCCGAGAGCAAGATGAATTGCCAGATTTTGTCACTATATGGTCCAAGTCTTCAGTTTTGATGTTCTTCATGAGCAACTCCTTGAGACCTTCAACGTTATGCACTTGTTCGTTAGTCTATTCTAGCAAAGAAAGTCAATCGTGATTGTACATTTTCCGTCAATCACATGGGTACCATGGCTAACATAGTTTAGTTAGACATGATAGTTTTGATATCATTCTAGGTATGTACTATCTTCATTCTGTTATGCATCAATAGATTGTAAGAATTCTAGTAGTAAAGTTCCAGTTTCCAATGAATCAATTATAGAGTTCAAAATCAGTTCAACAGTGCCTAAGTTTTCTTTCATTTTGTACCTTAAGGCAAGAAAGTTCGTTTCTAAGGGGTGTGTTTTTCACTTAGTCTAAGTTAACGACTCTATTGTTGATATACCTCTTATTCGGTGAGTTTCAATAGTAAAAGAGTTTCGAGAAGTCTTTATAGTTGATCTACCCGAAGTCCCTCATGAGAGAGAGACTTCGATATAGATATTCTTCCAAATACTCCTCCTATATCTATTCCTCCATACAGAACGACACCAGTAAAGTTGAAAGAGCTTAAGGAGCATTAAAGGACCTCCTAGAGAAAGATTTTATTCGACCAAGTGTCTCACCTTGGGGCGCTCCGATCTTATTTGTAAGGAAAAAAGATGTTACCATTAGGATATTTATAGATTACCGTAAGTTGAACAAGGTTACCATAACAAAAAAGTATCCTCTTCAAAGGATAGATGATTTATTCAATCCACCTCAGGTGCCACCTATTTTTCTAAGATAGATCTCAGGTTTGGCTACCATTAGTTAAGAGTAAGAGAATGTGATATTCTAAAGATAGCTTTTAAAACCAGATATAACATTATGAGTTTTTGTTCATATCCTTTGGGTTGACCAATGCGCCTGCAGTATTCATGTACCTTATGAATAGTCTTCAAAACTTATTTAGATATATTTGTTATCGTCTTCATTGATTACATACTAGTCTATCCAAGGAATGAAGAAGTTTATGCTATTCATCTCTGAATAGTTCTTCAGACTTGAAGGATAAAGAATTGTATGCAAGTTCTATAAGTGTCAATTTTGGCTTGAGTCAGTGGCATTCTTGGGTCACTTAGTTCCATTGATGATATTAGAGTTGATAACAAGAAGATTTAGGCAGTTCTGAATTGGCCTAAACCTACATCTCCTACTGATATTAGGGAGTTTATTGGGTTTGGTTGGCTACTATAAAAGATCTGTAGAAGTTTTGTCGTCTATTTTGTCTCCTTTGATGAAGTTGACTCAGAAAACAATCAAATTTCAATGGTCTGAAGCTTGTAAGAAAAAATTTCAGAATTGAAGAAGAGGTTGACTACTACCCTAGTTTTGACTTTAACAGAGGGTACTCAAGGTTTTGTGGTGTATTATGATGCATCTAGGGTTGGTTTGAGTTGTATCCTAATGCAGAATGACAAGGTTATAACATATGCCTCCAGACAGTTGAAAGTTCATGAGAAGGACTACCCAACCCATGACTTAGAGTTGGCTATTGTAGTATTAGCCTTAAAGATATGGTGTTAATATTTGTATGAGGTTCATGTTGATGTATTCACTGATCAAGAGCCTACAATATGTGTTCACTCAGCTGAATCTCAGACAAAGGAGGTGGTTATAATTGCTTAAAAATTATGACATGAGAATTCTTTACCACCCAGGTAAGGCTTATGTGGTTGCTGATCCCATGAACATGTTTTCTATGGGTAGTACCACCCATCTTGAAGAAGAGAAGAAATAATAACAAAAGATATGCATAGAATTGCACGTTTAGGAGTACAACTCATGGATTCCACAGAAGGAGGAATGGTGGTGATGAATGGGGTTGAATCATCGTTAGTGTCAGAAGTGAAAGAGAAGAAAGACCAAGATCCTATTTTTCTTAAGTTGAAAGCAAATATTCAGAAGCAAAAGGTATAATCTTTTGAAAAAGGGGGAGATGATGTATTGATATATCAAGGTAGACTATGTGTACCAATAGTGGATGTACTCATGGAGAAAATCCTAGAGGAAACTCATAGCTCCAGATATTCCATTTATCTGGTTCCACCAATATGTATTGCGACTTAAGAGAAGTATATTGGTTGAATGGTTTGAAGAAGGGACTGCCAAATTTGTTGCTAAGTGCCCAAATTGCCAACAAGTTAAAGTAGAGCACCAAAGACCTAGTGGTTTAACTCAGAATATAGAACTTTTAGAGTGGGAGTGAGATATTATTAATATGGATTTCATCACAGACTTACCAAGGTCTCGCAGGAAGCATGACTCTATTTGGGTGATTGTCGATAGAATTACAAAATCAATCTACTTTTTGCCGGTAAAGACTACACATTCAGCAGATGATTATGTCAGGTTATATATTCAAGAGGTGGTAAGACTTCATGAGGTTCCAATATCCATATTTTATATAGAGGTGCATAATTTACTGCATAATTCTGGAAATCTTTTCAGAAAGATTTGGGTTCGATGGTCAACTTGAGTGTTGCCTTTCATCCTCAGACAAATGGGTAAGCAAAGTGTACTATTCATAAAATAGAAGATATTTTGAGGGCTTGCGTGATTTATTTCAAAGAAAATTGGGATGATCACCTACCTCTCATTGAGTTTGCTTACAACAACAATTATTACTCTAGCATTCAAATGGCTCCATATGAAGATCTTTATGGAAGAAGATACAGATCTCCTATTGGATGGATCGGAGTTGGTGAATCAGGGTTAATAGTAACATATTTAGTTAACAAAGCTATGGAGAATGTGAAGGTGATTCAAGAGAGGTTGAGCACAGCGTAGAGTCATCAAAAGTCCTATACTGATGTTAGGAGAAGGTCATTAGAGTTTGAAGTAGATGATTGGGTACATTTAAATGTTTCACCCATGAAGGGTGCTATGAGGTTTGGTAAGAAGGGGAAGCTTAGTCCCTGGTATATTGGACAGTATCGCATAGCCAAGAGAATTTGAAATGTAGCGTATGAGTTGGAGCTACCACAGGAATTAGCAGCGGTCTACCTGGTGTTTCAAATCTCCAAGTTGAAGAACTGCATGCGCGATCCTTCATTGATCCTTCCTAATGAAAATATTGGGATGAAGAACAGTAGGAGATTCCTGTTCAGATTCTAGATCGCCAAGTTTGCAAGTTAAGGACAAAAAAGGTTGATTCATTCAATGTACTTTGGAGGAACCAATTTGTTAAAGAAGCTACATGGGAAGCTGAAGAGGGTATGAAGAAGAGATGTCCACATCTCTTTGAATCCGGAGAAAATGCTGACCAAGGTACTAATTCTCTTCTCAGTACTCTTTAAATTATGAGTGAGCATGTTGTTTGTGCATTTGCTTGTTGGTTGTTGGAACTAGATGTTACCACCCTTAGCCTAATGAGAATAACCTCATTCGAGTACGAATGATCCCAAAGGGGTTACATTGTAACATCTCGCAAATTTAAATGAATAGCAAGAAGCTTAAATTAGGAAATAGTCATTTTTGGAAAGAATTGAAAATAAAGAAATTAGTTAAGTTAGGAAAAGTGAGTTTTTGGTCAACTTCAAACAACAATAACTTCTAGCTCAAGATGATTTAGGTATGCTTCTAGATATGGTTGGAAAGCCCTTGAAACAATATTTCAACGTCGTTGAGTTTGTGTTATTCTGAATTCGGATAAGTGAGTTATGCCTTTTGAAAGTCGGGTTGTTGGAATAAGGAAAGTCCAATCCGGAATTTTAAAGGGTACTTTGGTATTTTTCGTACCCAACTTAATTAATTTATTTTTGATAATATTTTTAAGGGTTGTTGGAATAATATTTGATTATAGTTCAGTTTTCGCTTTTGAAAAATAGAGTTAGGGTTTTTGGAGAAAGAACGCAAGAGAAAATAGAAGAGGAAAAACAAGATTCATTATTTCGAAAGGATTTGACTACAAATTTCATGAAGGATTTGATCCCACTAGGTATGTGAGTCTTTCATAGAGTTGGTTTCATCCACCCACGCGCCAAACATTTTTACTTCAGAGCAATTTGACCCTAAAGAGTTTTAAAGTTGACATCCTTGACATGAATTCTTGAAATTGAATGTTATTCTTGAATTGGTTTGAATTGTGGAGTTAATAAGTTACGTTTTAGAGTTTCTTTGAGTAAGGTTTGTGGGTACAAATACTGGGTATCGGAATCTAAAACGAATTTGAGGAAAATATACGAGTTTAGGCGAATTGGGGATGGAAAACAAAGAAGTAAAAGGTGGGCAAGTTTCGTCAAACAAGTCCGTGTCGCAGACTTGTATCCCCTGTGAAGCTCCGCGTCGTGGAAAAGACACAGACTATTCTATCTCAAAATTTAATTTCATGGATAATTAATCAGGAGCATCTTCGCGTCACGAACTTGTTCCATGACTGTAATGTCTTAACTTTTCTCAAGTTTAGCTATTCAGAATCATTCCTAAACATCTTGAGGTCTTTCCAAATACAGATAATAATCATTGATCCATAATTCAATTCAAGGATCAATGAAGTGTCAATTCAAGTAAGAGTTAAGATTCAAGTAAGAGAAGTTCAGTTCAAGTTTTCATAAGTCTTTTACAAACGGTTTAACTTTGTTTTAAGACTTAAGATTTGAGTTCAGTAAAGAATAAAGTTGATGTTCTTTCCTAAAAGAAGGATATGGGGACTATGTATTCCCAAAGAGGTTTAAAAGAAATGTTTTCACATTCAAACAAGAACGGAAACTGAGATTTCCAAAAATATCATGAGCTACTTTTTAGAAAAAAGTAATAGCTTCCTAAAAAGAAGCAAGCATGAAAACTGAGATTTCCAAGATAGCCTTTCACCTAAGTTTTTGAGCACTAATCTCAAATTACAGAAGAAGTATGTTTTAAAACATTTGAATATCGAATTGGAGAAGATCATGAGTTCAGATAACTCACGTCCTATAAAGCCATGTAGCCACCGTGGGTAGAAAAGGGTCATACTTTTTAGATGAACCCTTTTCACAACTAGTGGATCCAGGCAGTTCAGGTCCTATACATTTTGTCGGGTATAGAATGCGCTGGTAGTGTGATGTAGATAGTTGTATCATCACTATATCTCTTATGTGATGATTGTCGGTTAGAGAAACTCCTATAATATTTGTTGTATATTTATATACATCAGTTTCTTATATTTTTCTATACATTTCAGAGTTATGTGGTATCCTTGCATGTACATAGAGTTGACATCATGTTTTAAAAAACTTTTCTATTATATCACACTTGTTTTAAACTGCTTTATAATGAAATGAGTTAGCAAGTATTTATGAGTTGAGCAGAGCTAAGGTAAGTGTCTCTTTCAGAATCTCTTTCAAGCCTATGTTTGTACTGTTTAACATTTCAACTTACATACTCGTACATTCAATATACTGATGCCAATTGTCTTGCATCATGTTATAATGCAGAAACAGGTAACAAGGATCAGCATCTACTGCACCGTTGATCCAGTTGAGCACTGTAGAGTCAGTTGGTGAGCCTCCTTGCATTCCGTAGGACACTTTTACTTGATTTTTAGTTTAGTTCATTAGGATGTTGTGGGATTTGTACCAACATCCATATTAATTTTAGAGGCTTAATAGATGGACAATCAAATGTTAGTCCTTTGAGTCTTTTCAGTATTATCTCTTATTGTTAGGACTTGGGTTGCCAGATTCGTCCAAGTTTGAATGTTTCAATTTTAAAAACATTCTCAGTTATTACATGATTTTAGTTCAGTTAAGTTTAATGATTATTGTCTTCCGCTGAGTAAAGTAAGTCATACCAAGGGTCCGCTCGAGGCCAACAATGATCATCAAGCACCGACCACGCCCAGGGTGTAGGCTCGGGGTGTGACACAATTTATTTTATTCAAGGGAATAATACAAAGGCTAGACTTAAAGAATTTAAAAGAATATTTGAGGAAAATAATCTTAGAGCAAGACTAATTCCCAAAGAAATAGAGACTAGGTGGAATTCTACATATGATTTTTTAAAAAACTTGCTACATTTAAGGAGTGCACATAACTACATCTTTTAACCAATATGCATATAGATTTTCTGAAGTCATGTTCAAAAAAAACCTGGTTGGGTTAAAATTAATGAAGTTGTTGGTTTTTAAGAAAAAATATGTCGCTACCGTTGTATTTTCAGTACTTACTATCCTACCATTTGTAGTATTTAATTTATGTATCCAACCTTGCTATATTGCTTAGTGAATATAGACTTAAAGAAGATTATACAACAGCTATTACTGAAATGATTGAAAAACCTTTAAAATATTTTTTCCCTATTCCTCCTATTTATTTGGTTGGTGCTTTGTTAAATCCGTGTATGAAATTTGCTACTATATATGTCGAAATGCGTTCGTGTTACATATATACAGTTCTTTAGATGTTCAAATTCATGAATTTTTTAGTTTGCCTCAGAGAATGGATTAGATCAGAGGAAGAAGCGAAGGAAATACACAAAATATAGGAGAAGAAGAAGAAGTTGAAGTAATAATGTTAATTGGGGATCCTTCGGCAGAAGCAAATCTAAATTACGGATTAATTGATTTTGAAAATTATAAGTCAATTCATGTGAATGTTTTTATTATGTTGTTTAAGAATTCATGTTAATGTTAATGCAGGCGAATTGGAAAAAATGATTCAAAATATGTAGAATTTGTTGTAAATAATGTGGTGTAGATGTCACGTATCAAATAACACTTCATGACTTTAAAAGATATTAAGTATGACTTTAGGAGATTTAATTAGGACTTTAAAGATCTCTTTCATGACTTTGAAAGATTAGGGATATACTTGCTTTCTATATAAAGTCATCTTATATGTAGATACAAATGCACCAAAATATTGAAAGATTGGAAGAAAAATATTACTACTCTTTCTCTTTATTTTTGTGTTATTAAATTTTAATACTTTATTTTATAACACGTTATCAGCACGAAGTCTCTTATAAGGTATGTTTCGGTGATATAACTATTTTTATTTTCATATTCTCAGCACAAGTATACATTAGAATATTTTCAGTTTATATGTTCTCTAAATAATATAAGATGACAGTAAATATTATTAATTAATGAAAATAAAATTTCTTGTTAAAAGAATACTACATATGATATTCTTAATTTTCAATTGATAAAAGTTTATTATTTTGATCTAATTTGACTATTTCTATGACAGTTTTTCATCATGTCAAATTTGTCAAAATTTGAGTTCATGGCACTTGATATTTCTGACAATAATTATTTATCATGGGTACTCGATGCCGAAATTCACCTAGACCCTAAAGGTCTTAGTACCACCATTACTAAGCAAAATGCAGCATCGAGTCAGGACAAAGCGAAGGCTATGATTTTTCTTCGTCATCATTTGGATGAAGGATTAAAGACTGAATATTTGACAGTGAAAGATCCACTTGAATTGTGGATTGGTTTAAAGGAAAGGTATGACCACCTTAAGGCAACGGTATTGCCAAGGGCTCATTATGATTCAATACACTTACAATTACAGGACTTTAAAATTGTATGGGAATATAATTCCGCTGTTTATAAAATAACTTCCCAATTAAAATTTTGTGGGGAATATATAATAGATGAGGATATGTTGGAAAAGACGCTTACTACTTTTCATGCCTCAAATCTGGTGTTACAACAACAATACCGTGAAAGGAAATTTAAAAAATATTCTGATTTAATCTTATGCCTTCTTGTGGCTGAGCAACATAATACCCTTTTGTTGAAAAATCATAAAGCCCATCCAACTGGAACTGCTCCTTTACCGGAATCAAATGTGGTAGAAGCACATGGCCAGTATGAAAGAAGACAAAATAAAATTCAGGCCGTAATAATCTGTGTGGACGTGGCAATGACAGAAAATGATATAATAATCATCGTGGTAGTGGTCATTATAAAAAGGAGAACAATATGAGTTCTCAAAGTAATACTTCAAGAGGCAACTATCATCGTTGTGGCATGAAAGGCCATTAGAAGAATGAATGTCGGATGCCTGAGCATTTTGTCAGGATTTATCAAAATTCCTTTAAACGAAAGGCAAATAGAGGATGTACATCTTCTAATGCTCGGGTGGAATCACACTTGACATTTGAAAATAATGTTGAAGAAAAACCTTCGCAAATATACAATCATAATATTGAAGCAAATTTGGCTTTAAAGAATGACGATTTTAATAACCTCAATGTTATAACTCATTTGGAGGTTGAAAATTTCTTTGAAGATCGTAACTGAAGTTTGATGTTATTTTATAATATATAATATGTTGTTGTTTTTGTGTGCTTTTCATTATCATTTTTTTATTTCACTTTTATTTTAAAAGTAAAATAATATAAAGACCTAATTTTTCTTGCAATGTTGTTAGTTATATTACCTCTTATTATGTACTTCTATTTTATGAAAATAAATAAAAATTTTCAGTCTTCAATTGGATCCAAGATGAGTAATGGAGATATGTGCCTCCTGGATAGTGCTACAACTCACACTATATTAAGAGAAAAGAAATATTTTTCTTATTTAATTATGAAAGGGGCCAATGTTAATACAATATGCGATAGTACAAAAAAAATTGAGGGCTCTGGGAGAGCATCATTATTACTACCTGGAGGAACAATAATGGCCATGAATGATGTTTTGTATTGTAGTAAGTCTCAAAGAAACTTGTTAAGTTTCAAGGTCATTCGCCAAAATGGCTATCATATTAAGATTGCAAATGAAGGAATGTTGAATACCTCTATATTACTACAATTAATGAGGGAAAAAGAATTGTGCATGAAAAAATATCTGCACTTTCTTCTGGGCTGTACCACACAAGTATTGATGTGGTTGAATCACATGTCATGGTAAATAAAAGGTTTATTAATCATAATGATTTCATCATTTGGCATGACCGGTTGGAACATCCTCGTTATAATATGATGTGCAAAATTATTGAGAATTCACATGGACATACTTTGAAGAATCAGAAAATTCTTCAATTTAAGGAATTCTCTTGTGTTGCTTGTTCCCATGAGAAATTGATTATTAAACCATCAGCAACTAAGGTAGGTATTGAATCCCCTACATTTCTAGAACGTATACATAGTGATATATGTTGACCAATTCACCCTTCATGTGGACCATTTAAATATTATATGGTCTTGATAGATGCATCTACAAGATGGTCGCATGTGTGCTTATTATCAACTCGCAACATGGCTTTTGCGAGATTGTTGGCTCAAATTATAAGGTTAAGAGAACAGTTTCTAGATTAGACAATAAAGACAATTCGTCTTGATAATGCTGGTGAATTTACATCTCAATCCTTTAATGATTATTGTATGTATATTGGAATAACAGTTGAACATCCGGTTGCTCATGTTCATATCCAAAATGGTCTAGCAAAATCATTGATTAAATGTCTTCAGTTGATAGCTAGATCATTACTAATGAGGACAAAACTTCCTCTTTTGGTATCGGGGCATGCTATTTTGCATGCAGCAACACTTGTGCGCATAAGACCAACAAGTTTACATAAATTCTCCCCATTACAGTTGGCTTTTGGAAAGGAGCAAAATATATCCCACCTTAGATTTTTTGGATGTGCGGTATATGTTCCAATTGCACCACCATATGCACAAATATGGGTCCCTAAAGAAGATTGGGAATATTTGTTGGGTATGAATCTCCTTCCGTTATAAAATATTTGGAACCCATGACTGGAGACTTATTTACAACAAGATTTGCTGATTGTCATTTTGATGAGTCTGAATACCCAACATTAGGGGAGGAACATAAGAAATTGGAAAATGAGATAGATTAGAATGCAGTATCACTATCTCATTTAGATCCTCGAACAAATAAATGTGAACAAGAGGTTCAAAAGATGATTTATTTGCAAAATATTGCAAATCAACTGGCAGATGCATTTACTAACCTTTCAAGGGTTACTAAATCTCATGTTCCAGCTGCAAATGCTCCAGTTCGAGTTGATATTCCGACAGAACAAACCATTAATGCAAATGAGGCTAGACCACGTCTGAAACGTGGTAGACCAATTAGTTCTAAGGATAAATATCCTCGAAAAATGGAGAAAATGATCATAATATGAAAGCAAGTGCTCAAGGGGAACCTCAAGACATAGCAAATGATGAGACAACAGAAAATATTGAGATATATGAAAACAAAGAAAATGAAGAGATCTCAATAAGTTATGTCTCAACTAGAAATAGGTGGAACCGAAATGATGTTGAGGTTGATAACATTTTTGCTTATAATGTTGCTACTGAAATAATGCAACAAGATGAGGATCATAACCAAAATCTGTCGATGAATGTAGACAGAGAAATGATTGGCCAAAATGGAAGGACTAAATTCAAGAAGAGTTAACTTCACTTGAAAAACGTGAAGTTTTTGGATCAATAATCCAAACACCTGAGGGTGTCAAGCCAGTGGGGTACAAATGGGTTTTTGTGCGAAAATGGAACGAAAAAGGTGAAGTAGTAAGATATAAAGCACGACTTGTGGCTCAGGGATTTTCGCAAAGGCCTGGCACTGACTATGGAGAAACATATTCTCCTGTGGTGGATACAATTACCTTCCGGTATTTAATGAACTTGGCAGTTCATGAAAATATTGAAATGCACCTAATGGACGTGGTCACTGCCTACTTATATGGCTCAGTGGACCATGAAATTTTTATGAGAATTCTTGAATGATTGAAAGTTCCTGAAGCACACAATGGTTCTCGAGAAACTTGTTCAATAAAACTTCAGAATTCCTTATACGGATTGAAGCAGTCAGGGCGAATGTGGTATAATCGCCTTAGCAAATATTTGTTGAAAGAAGGATTTAAAAATGATCCAATTTTTCCTTGTGTCTTCATGAAAAGGTCTGGATCTGAATTTGTCATAATAGTTGTATATTTTGATTATTTGAATATCATTGGAACTCCTGAGAAGCTTTCAAAGGCATTAAAATGTCTGAAAAATGAATTTGAAATGAAAGATCTCGGAAAGACAAAATTTTTTCTTGGACTACAAATTGAACATTTTTCAAATGGGATATTCATTCATCCATCAACATAATACATTAAAGAGATTTTACATGGATAAAGCACATCCATTGAGTAGTTCGATGGTTGTGAGATCTGTTGATATTAATAAAGATTGATTTCGACCTCATGAAAATGAAGATGAACTTGTTGGTGCTAAAATACCATATCTTAGTGCAATTGGTGCATTAATGTATCTTGCTAATAATTCTAGACCTGATATAGCTTTCTCGGTAAGTTTGTTATCCAGGTTTAGTTCTTCTCCAACACGAAGACACTGGAATGGGATTAAGCATATATTCAGATGCCTCCAAGGGACTATTGATATGTGATTGTTTTACTCAAATAAATCCAAGTCACAATTGATTGGTTATGCAGATGCAGGATATTTGTCTGATCACCATAAAGGTCGATCCCAGACATGCTATTTATTCACACGCGGTGGTACAACTATACCATGGCGTTCAACAAAACAAACTATGGTTGATACTTCGTTTAATCATGCAGAGTTAATAGCTATCCATGAAGCGAGTCGAGAATGTGTTTGGTTGAGTCAGTAACTCAACAAATTCAAGAAACATGTGGTCTTTTTTTAGAAAGAGATGTTCCAACAATATTGTATGAAGATAATGGTGCATGTATAGCTCAACTGAAAGGGGTATAAATTAAAGGAGATAGAACAAAAAACATTTCACTAAAATTCTTTTTCACTCATGATCTTCAAAAGAATGGTGATATAGATGTTCAACAAGTTCGCTCAAGTGATAATTTAGCAGATATGTTTACTAAGGCAATGCCGACTTCAACCTTTGAGAAATTGAGATACAAAATTAAAATGTGTCGTCTTCGAGATATTAAATGATGTTTTCATCAGGGGGAGTAAATACGCGCTACACTTTTTTTCCCTTAAGTAAGATTTTTATCCCACTGTGTTTTTTCTTGATAAGATTTTTAACGAGGCAGCAAACAATGCGTATTAAGAATAACTATGCATACACTCTTTCATCTTCTAGATTTTATTTTCTACATGGACATCCAAGGGGGAGTGTTGTAAATAATGTGGTGTGGATGTCACGTATCAAATCACACTTCATGACTTTAAAAGATTTTAAGTATGACTTTAGGAGATTTAATTAGGAATTTAAAGATCTCTTTCATGACTTTGAAAGATTAGGGATATACTTGCTTTCTATATATAGTCATCTTATATGTAGATACAAATGCACCGAAATATTGAAAGATTGGAAGAAAATATTACTACTCTTTCTCTCTTTTTCTTTGTTATTAAATTTTAATACTTTATTTTATAACAAAATTTTACATTTTACAATTTATTTGAGACAAAGAGTTGTAATTTTGTAACTTTATATGTTGTAAAGTCAAAAGCTCATTGAGTCTGTGCGTTTCTTAATTTCTTTATTTCCTTCATAAAATTACTATGCCTTCAATTAAATAATTTTAATTACTTAATATTAACAAATTAAATTGTAGTCATTATAATAAGTCGATACTTGAAAAGAAATGTTAACAATTATTTACTTAAACAAATTCATGAAAATATTATATATTAAGTAGTATATTGTGTATATATTAGAAATAATGTATATAATATAATGGAATTATTATAATATACTAGATAGTATATTGTGTATACTTTACCTGCAATTGCAGAGGTTCCAAAGTAAATGGCAAACACGTGTTATATTGGAGTCAACATTCTTCTTTCTTCATCTTTCTCATTCTTCCTCTCTTCCTTTCCGAATTCTCACATCTCTCTCAAATAAAATTATGTAGAAAATTTCAAATAAATAAACCCAACAACTATTGGATGCTCCAAAGCTTTAAGGTAATTTAAAGTTCTCAACTTAGATTTATAGCTCTCAATCTCTCCCAACTCACTCTCTTTCAAGATCTAAAGTTTTTGTTAGAAATTCGACTCAAAATTTTTGTTAATTTTCTGATTTTGATCTAAGTTTTTACTTGCATGTGTCTAATGGAGTTTGAGATACCTCGAATTGAATTCATGAGTTTCGATCTTTACTTTGATCAGGATGCTGCTAAATTTCAAAACTGAGTCTATATATTCAAATTTGATTTTTGGAGTTTATTTCTATTTATTATTCAATCAAAGTTAAGTTGTACCTATTATTTGAGATGCTGAAGGCCCATTTATGTTAAGTTGAAGAGAGAGGCTTTAATTTTTAATTTTCTAATAAACCTGAGTAGCTTACATTGCAGATTGTTGCACCAGTTCCTCATGTAAAACACATTCAATCTCTCACACATCAAATGGCGGTTCAAGCCACAACTGCACTATCCATATTTGCTCTAGAGATAACAATGTCTATTAACACTGTTTTGAAAATTCAATTGTTTTCAGTGAGCATGTTTTCCTAATTGATGAATTTCTTCCTTTGTCATTATAATTTCAGGATGATCAACCAGAGGTACAAGGCTCGGGGTTTTGGGTTTCAGTTAAAAGAGGTGCAACTATTAGTCCAATCGGTAACATATCGCTTTTACATTTATTTTAGGTTTTCGGTTGTAATTCAGTAATCAGTAATTAGTAATTCAGTTGCTTGATCTTCCCTTCTGTTTGCAAGCATAAATGCATTTGCCTTCACTATATATTTTTGATAAATAAGATTGCATTTAATATTGCATTGATACTCTTATTATTATTTATGAATTTTCAAGCGAGTCCTTGTGAATCTTCTTTGTAGGTCTTCCTTTTTGGAAGTATAGCCCACCCATGAAATCAAACTACCTCAAGTATTACCTTAACTACTTCAAAAGTGTTCGTTTTACTACTTTAAACGTTTCAAAATGAATTTGGCAGAGTACAGTAATGTGGTTGCATTTAGGTTTTATTTATCTGAAAACACTTAAGATATTAACCAGCTGGTATGTGTTAAGAAATTGTATCAGCATTTTGCTGCTGAAATTGTTCACAGAACACACTTACACAAGAGGGAAAGGAAATGGGTTATGTGCTCTACACATATAGAAGTTGAGTTAAAGCACTTCGTCAGGTTAGTAAGGAATTTCAACTTCCAACAGAAAATATTTTGATCTCTTAATGAGATAAGGTTTTACATTATCATTATCTTTTACTTTGCGTCTATGAATTTTATTTTTGTTTGTGCTGGTGAAAATGATTATAACTGGAAAAGAGTGGGTCAGATTCTGCATTTCTTTACTCAGATTTTCCATATTGATAGATGGTGATCCTTAAGGTTTCGTCAAGTCTAGCTGGGTGATCATTTATCCTTTTTCTCTTCGTCTTCGTGACGGAAATCCAAACTTAACATTCAAAATAGTAAAGAGTTTGGGATAGTTTAAGGGCCCATGCATTAGCAAGAATGGAGAGGAAGAAATGGTACTTATGCTTCCTATATGCATATGATACATTACTTTTTTGTGAGGCAGAAAGAGACAAACTATTGCATTTAAGAGGGGTTTTATTTAGTTCTCAAGCATTTTCTAGGCTGAAAATCGATCTAAAAGCAGTATATTTAGCATTAATGCAGAATTTTTATGTTGTGAGGAACTAGCTGGTATTTTTTGAGTGTGAAATGAATAAGTTTCCTACAGTATATTTTTCAGTAGGGATGAAGAAGAAAGACATACACGAGTAACTGATAGTTGTACAAATAAGTTTGTTTCAGATTTATTTTTAGATGTACAGACAATCCTCAACTTTAATTAATTCCTCATCTTCAAGCTTTGATTTTCGAGTAGCGAATGAAGTCGGAGAAGGAAGACAAGGGAAGGAGGAGTGCTCAATATTTAGGTTAGTCGTTTGGATGCAGTACACATGTTCTAATCATAAAAAAAAGTCTCATAAACATGTAGTCCACAGGAGAGGATATAATCTATATGGTGTTTGAGGTTAGCTTACATTACAGATGTTGCACCAGTTCCTATATGTTGACACATTCAGGTATTTGTTATGTTGCTTAAGATATCTCAATCGACACTGTCAACTTGCTTTTAAGCCTTACACCTATTTATACTAAATCACCAATTATCTAACTTTGATGAAATTAGCATTTATGTTCTCGGTCTGAGTTTATGCAATTATGGGCTCAAAACACAGTTGATTTTTCTTCTTCTGATTATTCGCATATATATTAAGCTTTGTGTTAAACATATTGGGTCCAATTGAACGCGTAGGAGCTACAACAATCTGTAGTAAGCTATATTGCAACCAGAATTCTATAGTTAGTTAATCTGTTGGAGCGAGGTAGACTAGAGAAAATGGATTCTTGACACGTACAAATATAATAAGATCAAAACTGTTGGAGTATATATATAATGTAGTCAGTAGAGATGTTATTCCTCAAGGTTCAGTTATAACTGTGTACCTAATTAGCTCCAACTACAATCTGTGGAAATTCTTTATTTCCTTTATGTGGTTTGATTTTTTCTTGCACCGAATTGTTTGTTGCTTTCTTTTATGGGCGTAATGAACAGGTGTTGAAGATTTTTAGATCAATGGATTAAGTATATATAAATTTCTATTCATCTGTTCAAAAACTCTAAATTTCTAAGAAAGGTTATCTTAGTGAATCCACTATTTCTGTGATAGTTTTTTTTTTAAAGAAATCTTATAAAGGGTTGTATGTTTTAAGTAATTTGACAATTTTTGGTCATCATCCTAAAAAATCATTAATTGATTTTTTCACAACAATATTTTTTTGGTGAAAGGACAATTCACCATGTGGTTAACATCTACTCGTTATTTTTTTTGTGATAGAAAGAGCGGACAATGAGACTAAAGGTTAATGACATTAGAAAAGAATCCATGAGAAATGCAATATTAAAGGGTATACATCTCATTTATGGTATAATTTCCGCAGTACTTGTGCAATTTTATGCTAATGTTGATTTCAATATGACAAGAGTCTTAGTAATTATGTCAATAAAGAAGAAGAATAGGTCCCAATGAAGAAGGAATTTTGGTATAAGAATGGTTCATCAGATTGACTTCATTTTAGCTTATTATGTGCTTATATGTATTTTTCATATTATGTTCTGATATTGACCTTCAAATATAAATACATAGTTAATGGTTCATCCGATTGACTTCATTTTAGCCTACTATGTGCTTATATGTATTTCCCTTATTAGTGTTCTAATATTAATGTCAGAATATAGATAAATAGTTTCATTTACTGTTAACAATTTGTGGTCTGAAGTTCTTGTTTTAGATTTCCTGAAGTGGTTTAACTATTGTTGTTAATGGAAATCAATATAGAGATAAAAAAGAAGTTTTTGATTGAACAATGCACCGAGACTCTTAACTTATTAGTTATTGTTCAATTTTTCTTTTGAAGAGCTTATTCCTCATTCAACTTCTAAAACAATAGTTACTTTGGTTTATGAATTCTGATTTGTATCAAGAGTAGATTATAGTAGTCCAAGGGTATTTTAGTTGTTCCTATTATAGTCTATGTTATAGTCTAAATGCATCTTTTATTTTATAACTCTCTAATTTTATTTTGGCAGCCCTCTTAAGTTCAATTTTCTTCGTTTGATTAATTTTTACTAGCTTTCTGAAGAAACCTCAAAATACATCCTTGCTATGTGGTTTATGGAAGACCCAAGGATGGCTACCAAGCCATGGAGTGTAACTCTAGCTCATTGAATCAATGAATCAGGAGGACATGTTTGAACATACATACACTTCATATGCCTAATAGTATTTTTGATAACGTGCTTGTATATTTTACACGTAGTAGAGATAAATCACATTAAGCACAATTATGTATACAAAAGATATTTTTAACATGTTAACAACAGCTTTCTGGTAATGTTGTATGTGAATGAATTTAGAATGCTCAATTGCATGCGGATCAATTTTCATTTGCAAGGATAGTTTTTGGTTAAGTCATACAACCCAATAGTTATACCTCTATTGTTACGTGTGCACTTATTTATACCACTAGTATATGGGCACGTGCATTGTACGTTTACTTTATAACGATGAATAAAATGATAAAAAATTTAACTTTTAAAAAAATGTTTGTAGTGTATAGTTAACTTGAATTTTTTTTTTTTTTTTGCATTTAGTCCTCCCTTTATTATAATTTTGATATAGAAAATTTTGTTTTAAAGAACAAAATAAAGTAGCAAAAACAAACATGGAGACACACTATCTTATAATTAACTTTCTTAAAATGTCTTTTTGTCTCATAAAAATGTTGAAATTAAATTAATAGTTATACATTTCAAGAAGATAAAATATTTGACATTAATTAGTAAAATATGAAATTCTCCTTATCATTAAGTAGAATGCAATTAAGTAATTCAAATTTATAAATAAAAAACTTATCAGGAGGAAATAACTAAGGTTTAAAGTGCAATGATTGGTATTGAAATTATGTAATTATATAAATAAAATATTAATATTTAATTAAATAAATCAGATTTTAATTTAGTGGAGAGCCAAAATGACAATATTAGTATTCTTACAATTAAAAGTTTGTTAAAATATATTTTACATTTTTTTGTAAGCATTTTGGTCTATCATTTTTTTGACTTTGGGATTTGGATCTCATGATAATTTTTAATGAAAATTGTCTAAAAACTATAGATTTTATCCACAAGCACATGTAAGAATGATTCTTTACAAATATTTAAAATTTAAAATGAAAATATGTAATTATTAATAATTTGAAATTAGAATATCTTGTAGGCATTATTGTTTTGCGTGCCTTATACACTATTTTTATGATTGTATTTATCTCATTTTCTAAAGAAAAAATACACCCTTCAATCAAATATATTCTTAAAATAAAATTATAAATAAAAAGAAAAAGTATCATATATAAGAGCAAGTTCAGCATAAGGCAACCAACGAAAAATAGAAAAATTCTAAGACAATCTTTTGCCTATTTTTTATTGATAATGCAAATTGAAACAAAGTTATAGTAATAAACATTCAACTTTTGACCATAAAAAAAGTTAAAATATTTGGAAGACAAGTTAATGGAAGTGATATTCAACTACATAAATGGAGGGGTCTTACCATAGTACTGATCTCGACAAATAAGTAAAAAAAAAAAAAAGACATCAAGCTTTGATATTTTAGTAATTTAACATTCATTCCTATAATCAATCACATTATACCTTGTAACACAAATCCTCTTGCCTTGAAATTTTCTTCACTTGATTAAAGCTTCTCTAGTCTTCCACACAGAAAACTTGTATCACATATAAATCTTTCTATAATAAAAATAATGTTAAAAGATTTGTATTTATAGGAAAAGATATAGCTTTGCAATATGAAGATTCACTTACAAAGTTGAAAGGTCAAGTGTTACAAAAATTAAAGACAAATATTAAGTAAGAACATAATTAATTTAGAAGATAAACCATATACATGTATCTACTTAAAGGGCAAATAATTTTAAGAAAATAAATTAAATTAGATATTTTAATTAAGAATTATTCTAAAGAAGTGCAAAAGTTATTAACATTTTTATTAAGATATGTAACTTAATATTTAAATTAAATAGTTAAATATTTTTATAACATTTTAATTTATAATAAGGGTAAAATCATAATTCAACTTTTAACTTTTTTGGTTCCCTCTTATAATATGTATGATGTAAGTACTGATAATGATAAAATTCTGCTATCTAGTGTAATTTTGAGCTTCATGTCATAAATTTGACGGTGTTGGGCCCGTGCGAGGCACGGGCCATGGCCTCTCTAGGATATATATATACTGGAGCCTCTTTTTAATTCCAAAGACGTAGTTAAGTATACAGTACTACACAATAAATTAATTGCTCATATTCAATATAAAGTATGAACATATTCTCAAGTTTACTAAAGCAATTGGAATAGAAGTGTAGTTTCAAATTGAACTTTATGTTAATTTTAAAAAAACACTCAAACAAACTGAATTGTTTTGTGTAATATTTTTCCATTTCAAGTATATATATATAATAAGTTTAATTGTTGTCCAATATGATACATTCTCCTTTGATTATCCAATTCAATAGTTACTTGTGATAAATTTAAAAGGGGAACTTTAAAATGATATATGTAAAGCAAAAGGTGGACCTGAACTTTCTATGCGTTAGAATTAGAATATTTGTTCACTTTTTCCATCATTTTGAAATTTATTTTTCTCTTCACCAACGATTATTTATTTAGAAAATTTAATATCTCGGGTTGATGTACATTTGATTCCCCAAAAATCAAATAGTAACACTTTCTGGAGGCACACAGATAAATTATAAAATCAAATAAAATATGATTGATTGAAGGGTAAATGATAAAATGTTATAAATTATAATTATCATTTCCTCTATATTATTAATGTTATTTACTATGTAATCTTGTATTTAAGCTAATATAGTGTTTTAGTTTGAATGAAAAATAGGTCATAAGTTTATTTTATAAATTCTCTGATATTAAATTTCCCGTGAGACGCATATAATTTTACTAGATAAATATTAGAGAAAATCTTGTCAAATTGTTCAAATAATTATTTAAATATTGGTCAAACAAAATTTAAAGCTAATTCCTCAAAAAAAATATGGTCTAATAAACATTTATTATAAAAATTAATATCCTCATAATCTATGACCAAATTCCAATGCAATAAATAATTGTCAAGTTCTTGACATATTTGCTATAAATTTGTCATACGCCAAGCTCAATATTCTCCATCCCAGTCGATTGGTTTCTTTGTTAATTTTAAACACAATGATATCTAGGTATAATATTGTTGGTATATTTTTCCTTATTTTGGTCTCAATACTTGTTACTATTGAAGGTCGTAGTATCACTCAGTTCTTAAACCAAAAAGCAAAAGGAACAAAATGGGCTGTCCTAGTTGCTGGCTCCAATGGATGGACTAATTATAGGCATCAGGTTTGTCATCCTAATTTTTTTTTTATATAAAATATATATCGCTTAACATTTTTATGATTCAACTTCTTGTAAAATTTAATTGATTGTCTTGATGATGGGTAGATTACATTATTTGTGTGATTTGCTTATGATGATGTGAATCTTTGACGATTCATTTGTGGTGACTGAAGTAATTGGTTTGATAATATCTTCATCAACATCTATCAACTTCGTTTTATTTTGTGAATCATGTGGTTATTATCGATTTTTTTTAGTGTCATATATATCTTGAGATAATTGAATTTGATTATTCTATAACTATTGCTTAAAGATGATTCACATCAAACCACAAAAAAAGAAAATCAAGATATCCACAAAAATCTAGAGTTGAAATATCCCACTATAATTGATTTGATTTATAAGTATCAAAACGTGACACTTTGATTTGACTTAAAATTTTAAACTCTTTTGGTATTAGAAAATATGAAATTACTACCAACTTAAAGTCTAAAATGACGTCATTTCCGCCCCCCTTAAATCAAAAATACAAGAGATATGTCAATCAAAATAAAAATGAGAAATAAGAACTAATATCCACTCTGGTCCAATTTAACAGTTTTTATATGCCCATTCTGTTCAAGTTTAACACTCTTTTTTTAGTCCGTTAATAAAAATCGCCTTTGCACAAACGAAAACAATTTAAATTTAGAATACTCTTTTATTCTTAATAATGATTTATAGCCAGTCTACAAATTTTAATAATGTTATTTTCTGTTTTAAACTTTGTATTAAGTTCAACAAGTGGACAACTACAAAAATTTAAATGTAACTTTTTTGTATGATTTCAGGCTAATGTGTGTCATGCTTACCAAATACTGAAGGCTGGTGGTCTTAAGGATGAGAACATCATTGTATTCATGTATGATGATATTGCTAACAATACAGAAAACCCAAGACCTGGTGTCATCATCAATAACCCACATGGCCATGATGTTTACAAAGGCGTCCCTAAGGTTTGTTCTTTTAATTTTGTGTTCAATTTTCAAGATTATTAGATTGTTTGTTAGCTAATTAAGGTTTTTCTCTTCTCTTTTTGTTGAGGTAGGATTATGTAGGTGATGATGTTAATGCCAACAACTTTTTCAATGTCATCCTTGCCAATAAAAGTGCTGTTGTTGGAGGAAGTGGGAAAGTTTTGAAGAGTGGTCCAAATGACCATATCTTCATCTACTACACTGATCATGGTGCCTCTGGAGTTATTTGTAAGTATTTTCCTCACATTAAGTCTTAAACTTTTCGACACTTGAATTGGGATAGAGTGAGTAGTTATTACCTTAGAAAATCAGTTTGTTTGTTGAAAAGAATTGGAATCAAGAAGAAATATGACTTCCTGACATAATAATTAGTATTAGTGGAGAGATTATGTGAGAAATAAGACCCCATTTTGAAGTTGTGAATGTGTATAATTCATGCTGCCTAATACTCATTCTAAATCGAAGCTTGATTTGTGATTCTTCGAAACTGATTGGGATATGCATTATTGTTTTCGTGTTTTATTATTATCAGCAATGCCATATTATGAAGTGATTTATGCACATGAGCTAGTTATCATGTTGAAAAAGAAGCATGCTTCAGGGACGTATGACAGACTGGTAACTCGCTGGCTTTATTTTTTTAAGGATTTTTTTCCCTTTTTCATAATGTTTGATCAGTAAACTTTAATGTCTGTATTTTATATTGGATGATGTGCAGGTGTTTTACCTAGAAGCCTGTGAATCTGGAAGCATGTTTGATGGTATTCTCCCCAAAGGACTTAATATCTATGCCATGACCGCATCAAAACCTGATGAAAACAGTTATGGCACATACTGTGGCGAGAGTACTCCTGTTGATTCCTGCTGGGGTCAGTGTCCCCCTCCCGAGTTTAAGGGTGTTTGTTTGGGAGACTTGTTCAGTGTTTCCTGGATGGAAGATAGGTATAAACAATTTTCGTAATCTCTGTTCTCGTAGTCCACACTGTAAGGAAGGAGTATGCCAAGTATAGATTCTTTTTTTTTCTATAATTTATACTTGGAATGACATATTATGTCAAACTAATTATTGTTTGCACCTATGAACAGTGATGTACAAGATCGAAAAACTAACAGCGTGCATCAGCAGTATAGTCGAGTAAGAGTTTATATTGTTATTGACAATTATTGTATATGCTTTAAACTATTTGCTAAAAAAATACAAGATCAATTGTTTGGGCAATACCTATTCTTTCTTTTATTCCATTCAATTGGAAGATTTATGATTTCATTTGGTCGCTCAGGTTGCAAAAAGAACTGCTGCCAACTTAACATATCATAATTATGGCTCCCACGTCCAAGAATATGGTGATAAAGTTGTGAGTTTTGATCCTCTCGCCGCATATATGGGTGAAACTTCCAAAAATCACAGTCATAACTCTGTGGATGCAAAGTCATTCTCGACATCATCATCAAGGAATGTGGATCAGAGAAGTACTGAACTTTTCTATTTGTTCACCAAAGTAAGTACTCTACCTTTTTTTGATGGAGAATTCATCTTCCTACACATTTCAGTTATTTTCTTTCTTTATGTTTACAGCATCAAAATGCTCCTGAAGGCTCCGATGAGAAATATGAAGCTCATGTGAAACTAAATGAAGTTATGTCACAAAGAAGTCAAGTTGACAGTAATGTAAAACATCTAGGGGACCTTCTTTTTGGTGTTGAAAAAGGTAATGAGGTACTACACAGTGTTCGACCTGCTGGAAAACCACTTGTTGATAACTGGGATTGCCTTAAGTCCTATGTAAGTATTTAACATGGTGATAAAAGCAATGATTTATGTGGTATTTCAGTTCAATTTTCGTGTTTTATTCTTTTGATGAAAATATGACTACTCAATTCTTTATAATAGGTCAAGATATTTGAAACACATTGTGGAAGATTAACAGTTTACGGAAGGAAACATGTACGTGGTATCGCCAACATCTGCAATGCTGGGATTACAAGTGAGAAAATGGCTGCTATGTCTGCTCAAGCATGTTCAAGTTAGTAGAGGGTACTCTTGGCAGTTGGCAAATAGTATATTTTGCCAGTATGTGTCATCCTGCAAATTTTTCTCTTTTAGCTGATAGCTACATTCAGAAAAAAGCTGCTTAGAAGCAGATATTTTCCATGTACTAAAGCTTTATTTTCTCAATTATAATGGATTCTTAACTTTTTATGAATTTACAAAGTCTTGTTCAGTTCTATCTAAGTTCGATTTTGTCTGACAATTGGAAATTATGACGCTTTTAGCATGGCAGCATGTAGAACTTCGCTGAGTTAACTTACATTATTCTAGCCCTTCTTTATTTGAAAATTTTTGAACAGTGGTAAGTGAAGAGAGTCGTAATCAATCATAATTTTGTCGTTATATTTTATGAAGGATAATGTTTCCCTAAAATAATGAAAAAACATATCATGTTTCATATGAAGAAAAAGATTTGCATTCTCATCTCTGCCACTGGCCTAAATATAAATATTCTGTAATATTTCATTAAAATAAGAAACTATCAATTCATGGAATACATATATATATATATATATATATATATATATATATAATTGTCCATAAGATTGCTCTACTCATCATCCCTTTTGCTTGGCATGGAATCCTTGTCCACCATCCCTGGATATTCTGATGTATCATTGTCAGGTCTAGCCATTTCAAGATAATACATAAGCATTCGTTAGAGAACACATATTGGAAAAATTATCACCAAGGATGCACCAGTCATTTTTATGAACAATGAATAGTCTAGGTGACTTTGAGCAAAGCCAAGTTTGACGAGCCTCTCTGAGTTCTAGATTCCATTGCCTAGGATCTTGTTTCAATCCATATAGTGATTTAATGAGTCTACATGTTTCTCCCCTGAACATTAAATCTCTTAGGAACATGAAATTCCCGGGGAAGTGTCATATTCTTAAAAGAAGTCACTGCTGAAAAAATGCATTAAAACATCTATTTGATGGATATTCTATTTATAAGTTGTAGAAAGGGCTAAGACACTTCTGATGGTAACCATTTTAACCACTGGTGAGAAGGTCTCTTGGTAGTGTAGGCCCTCCCTTTGATTAAACCATTTGGCAACTAATCTAGCGTTAAATCTATCAACCTCACCAGAAGCTTGGTATTTGATTTTATAGATCCACTTGTAGCCAATCAATTGCTCTCTTTGTTATATTCTAGGATGATCCTCACAAATGCAGGGACCTAGTCCCCGACGTTCTTACCATTAGATGCATAATGAGGTATGCATAATGAGGTACAACTGTAAAGTTTATCCCGTTAATAAGTGGTTGGTGAGGCACCAATGTACCGTACCAATCAGAATTGACCAGGGTGTTGATCTAACGGGTAATAACTCTTTATGGTTGATATTTTCAACATGACAAACTTCATGTTAAAGTCATTCATTCAAAGGAGGAAGTCAGCCAACAAGTCTTTAAAAACTCTTAAAGAACGCAGCAAGGGACTTGGTCCCGAAAAGTAGGAAATGAAAAGAGGACGAAAAGACAACTATCAAAAAACTGCCAACTGATGTGGTTGGTGCACAACCAGGGGTAGATTTAGGTGTACGGGTGGGGGTGCCATGACACCCAGTGTTTTCGGCAATAATATTGTAAATACATGTATATATGTATAATAATTAAATATATATTACTTTTGCCATCTAGTGACTATACAATGGCTAAGGTGAGGGTCTGCCACCTCGTCAACTCGGGTTCGAAACTTAACAACAACATTTAGATTCTTTTGCTTGCTCCTTTTTTTCTTTTTCTTTTCTTTTTCTCCATTCATTCTTATTTATTTACTATTCTTTATTAATTCAAATTGACCCCTTTTCGTAATTAATTTTTATATTTTTTACTTTCTCTTACACTAATTATTAATCTATTGATTTGAGTGTAACATGTTTATTTTGTTTTATCAATTAGTGAGTACTGAATTATCAGCGTCAAATAAATATTATTAAAAATATATTTAAATAATAGTTTTCAGGAAAAAACATAAGTTTCAAAAATGTTTTTTTTTTAAATTGAAAGATTCTTTCGATCTTCACAGATATTTTTGCTAAGTAATATGAATAGGCTGAAACTACAATTTTTATTATTTCCAACTATATATCTCCAACATCACATAAAGTCAATGGAAGATGAATGTATTATGTTAATATTATTAGATGGTTTATATAAGCTCAAATTTTAACGTGACTTTATTTTTCTCAAAGTTTCAGCAAATAAGACATTTAATTTCAAAAAGAAATTAAAAATTGAATTATTTAGTTATATTTGATCACATAATATCTAAAAGAAAATATTACTATAGGCACATTTGATTGATTTGTTTATAAAAATAAAATAAAATTAATAACCTGAATTGTAACCCAAAATTAACGCAACCACTCCTTTTATCTTAATTGAATGTTGTGGCACCCTCGACCTTCAAATCCTAGATCCGTCTCTGTGCACAACCTTATATGACAGTAGGCTTTCAGCCAATGGACTCGTCCCAAGGTTATGTGTCCATTTAAATAAAGCTTCTTCTCCAATAACACAAACACAAGATTTTGGCAAACAAAAACTCACAAGCTAAAAAGGAAAAAGTCATCTTCAAGGTAGAACATTACTCACACTCAACAGAAGGATCTGGTAGAGTGTTAAAGCATCTTTGTTGAGTTTGAGTTTTGTATCTATTATTTTATAAGTTTTTGCAACATAAAATTTCTCAAGAACTTTTCCAAAGGATAACACTCATAGTGAAAAGTCATTCTCAAGACCAACATGGGCCTAATAGAGCTGCAAGCTTAGTTGTTTTAGGATTATTTCTTCTGCATATTCATTGTAAATTTGTTCCTAAACTATAAAGGGTTCAATGTTCATAGTAAAAGTCTAAATCGATTGAGTCTAACTGATTTAGTGGGCACCATTGTTTGCTGCTTAGTCAAATTCTAAGTCATCTTGGAGCTAGTTGATTTAAATGGTAGTGTGATAACTGGTTAGTTGAATTTTAAGTTGTCTAGTGGTGACAGCTTAGTGGGTAGTGTGCTATCTGCTTAGTCCCATTAAGTAATAGAGTTATTACTTAGTTGTGAGATTAATAACTTCTTCTTATGTGGTTGTAACTGGGATTCACTTTTGCTTGAAGAGATTAGTGGAAACATTTTAAAATCTTAAGTAACAGGTCATGGTTTTACTCTATTGAGCAAAATCTTGTGAAACAACTGGTCGTGGTTTTACTCTATTGAGCAAGGAGGTTACCACGTAAACTATTTGTGTTGTGTTCTCGTTATTGTTTACTATTCTTGATGAGTCAAGGGACAAGGTCCATTGAATGACAGTGGACGCACGCATTCTATCAACTGGTATCAGAGCGGGTGCTCTCTAGTTGGGTAACACCTAGCGAGAAACCTGGAAAGATGATTTCTCCACCGAACAGAAATGAAGAAGTGTCAACGCAGGAGTTAAAGAAACACAAGTCTCTAGCTCTCAAGGTGACATCTGAAGAAACTTTTGATGAAGATGAGGACATGACATACCTCACAAGAAGGTTTAAAAAAAAAGAGGAAACAGATAGGTTTATGAAAGGCATGAAACTCAAACAAATCTGCAAATGCAAACTACCTACACCACAAATGTAGAATGAAAGGGCATTTAATCAGAGATTTCCCCATGCATGATGTTGAAGCCAAAGAGTATCAAAGACCTAGAGGAGAGAAAGATAAAAAAAGGGACCCGGTCCCTGATAAGAAAGCAACAAAAGTTGCAGTTGTCTATGTTGTGAAGAAAGCTTCTGCTGTTCAGGGAGACTCCAAGTGAGTCAGAAGAATCAAAATGTCCCAAAGATTTATTCATGCTAGCCTTCGAAGATGATGATAATGTGTTTGTTGGCATGTTCGCATTCATGACAAAATCTGGCGACGAGGAAGATGAAGAAAAGGTAACTCTCTTTGACCTTAAACAAAACTTGAATGCTTACTCTATTAGGAAGTTGTGAAATCCAGTTGTTCTTCTGATTGACTCTGTTATAGAGTTAACTACTGAAAAAGACTCTATAAATAATAGTCTAGACAATTTCATTGAAGAGAAATTAGCCTTGACTGATCATGCGTCCGTTATCGAGGAACAATTAATTGTTCTAGATACTAATAATCTAGAAATCAAAGAGAAATTGAAGATGCTGAGTGAGAAATGTGGCAAAGGGAAATGAGAGGCTAGTAGTTTGCAAATGGAGCTAGAAACTAGTGTGAACACTACTAAAACCAGACTTGCACTGGCCTTGTAAAGAAATGATCAAATGGAAAGGGACCTTGTCTGACTCAGAGAAGACCTGAAAAATTCTATGAGATGGACTAACTCTGATAAACTACTCTCAAAAGCCACCAGTCAAGGTCACAACAATCGGACCGGTTTAGGAAGTTCAAACATCAGTCCCCCATATAATCCTCACAGTAAGTATATGTATGAATATAACAATTTATTGTGCCTTCATTGTGGACGCAATGGTTATCTGAAGAAGGATTGTCCAACCTTTTGAAGGTCTCAAGAAAACCTTTCTTCCTACACTAGATAGAAAGTTGTACAGAAAAGGGGACCTGCTCCCACTGCCAAAACTCCCAAAATGAGAAAGACTTTTCTTCCTAATTGGTCAAAAAGTTCAGTTATCATGCCTTATCTGTTTAGTGGGGACTCAGACTGAAATGGTATATATGTGAGATGAAGTAATATCAGGTATATATGTGAGAGGAAGTAACATCAGTCAATGTTGGTTCATGATCGGATACTCAAAGCACGTGGTTGGTAAACTGAAAATTTCCTCTCTCTCTCTCTCAAGCCACTTCAAGGTGGAGGTGTCTATTTTAATTTGGTAGGGGCAAGAAATAGTACTTATTTTGTGAAAGAAGGACTTGAAAGTGTGTGATAACGGTAACAAAGTCAAGTTCCTATCTGATAAATGTGTGGTCACAACATGATCTCTTAGATGATAATGTTTACAAAAAGGAGGTCCAAGAACATGTATTGATGATCTCAACACTTCTAGTTGGAAGATTGTCACTTCCTTTGATGCTTAAGGTGAGAATACGGTTCTATGAGGCATGATTCTTGGCCAATTAAGCTCTTTTCTACAAACAAACTTGTGTCAAGGGATCTAGTCCACTGTCTACTCAAAATAATATTTGCAAATGACAAAGTTAGTGATGCTTGTTTTAAAGAGAAGCATATTTTACTCTTCCAAAAAACTTTTGGCTAAAGTGGTGAATACTACATGTCCTGTGACCAATAGGGTGATATTAGGAAGTTTGATTTCAATGGTGATGAAAGAATGGTTGTGAGATATATTTTGTGTAACAAGGCTTGTCAGGTGCATAAAAACAAGAATAGTTTTTTAAAAAAGGGTGTTCATGTGATCTTTTTATGAGTTAGTACGAATTGAGAAGTTGCAAAACAAGAAGTTTCTGATATGGAAGAACTACTTTTCAGAGAGATAGGCTAAACAGTGAGCTTGTTGAAGAACATCATCTTCATGAATCCAGCAAGCTCAAGGAAGTTGATACAGATGATGAACTTAATGAGGGAACCATTCTTGTAGACAAGGCTGAACAAAGATGATGCAATTCATGTTGGTTTTTATTTGCACTAAATTTCTTACCATAAATAGGTTTTCCTTTTAGGAAAAGGTTTTGGATTGACTTGTCCTTTTCTTGTAGGAAAAAGGTTTAAGACTCTATAAATAGAGGAATGTTCCTTCTAACTTAATTAGCATTCACAATGTAGTCTTAAAGGCTTTGAGAGTTTTGGTTAGAGGGAGAATTTGTGGGTCACAAGCTTGATACATTATCACTTGTGTGAACCTCCCATGTATTCCGAGTGAATTGGTTGAGGTTCTTTCTCTCTGTATTTTGTACTCTCATATTTATAGTGGATTGATCATTTCCTTTGTGTACGTAGATCGATTGATCGAACCACGCTAAATCTTTGTGTCTTTTGGTATATTTCTCGTTGTCTTCTTATTCGTGATCTTTCAAGGTTTGCTTTGCTAGCTTCCGCATTTACACCTGCTTATTTTTGGTCCCAACAAGACCTGGTGTCATTATCAATAACTCACATGGCCATGATGTTTGCAAAGGTGTCCCAAAGGTTTGTTCTTTTTGTGTTCAATTTCTTGGAACTTTTCAAGATTAGAGTTTTTGTTAGCTTATGAGGGGTTTTCTTTTTCTTTTGTTAAGGCAAGATTATGTAGGTGAAGATGTTAATGCTATGAACTTTTACAATGTTCTCCTTGAAAACAAAAGTGGTGGTGTTGGAGGAAGTGGGGAAGTTTTGAAGAGTGTCCTAAATGACCATATCTTCATATACTATACTGATCATGGTGCCGCTGGATTTATTAGTAAGTATCTTCATTGCATTAATTTTGTGTACTCATTCTGTCCCAATTTAAGTGTCTTACTTCACCTTTTTGGTCTGTCGAGATTCTTTTTATATGTAATAAGTTTTTCAATTTTGATATTCCATATGCAAGTTTAAGACCACAAGATTAGGAACTCTTAATCTTCGTGACACATAAATTGGGACGGTTGGAGTAGTTATTATCACAGAAAGTCAATTTGTTTGTTTTTTGAAAAGAATTGGAATCAAGAAGAAATTTGACTTTCTGACATAATAAACTTATTAGTTGAGTGACTGCGTGATAACGAGACCCTATTTTGAAGTTGTGAAAATGTAACATTCTAAAAAGAAATTCCAAATCCCTATTTTGTCGCTTTTGTTATGAATGTGTATAAGCAATTCATGTTTGGAACTTACCGTCTAATGACATAGTTAGGCAATTATAAAATTAAGCTAATACTCGTTGCAAATCAAAGCTTGCAATTTGTGATACATTGAAACTGATTAGGATATGCATAATTGTTTTCTTGTTTTTATTAATATCAACAATGCCAAGAGAAGAATCGATTTACACAGATGATCTATTTAACGTGTTGAAAAAGAAGCATGCTTCAGGGACGTATGACAGACTGGTAACTTGCATGTTTTAGTTTTTCAGGCTTCCTTTCCCTTTGCGGGAATGTTTGATCAGTGAAATATAAAGTATGTGTTTTATGTTGGATGATGTTCAAGTTTACCTATGTGAGTCTGGATGCATGTTTGACGGTATTCTTCGTAATGGACTTAACTATGCCATGATTGAATCAAAACCTGATGAAAACAGTTTTGGCACATACTGTGGCGATGGTGCTCCTGATGATCCCTACTTTGGTCAGTGTCCCCCTCCAGAGTTTAAGGGTGTTTGCTTGGGAGACTTGTTCAGTGTTGCCTGGATAGAAGATAGGTATAAATAACTTTTACATCCTCTGTTCTCGTAGTCCACATTGTTAGGAAGGAGTATGCCAAGTACAAATACTTGTATATTGTTTCTATAATTTACACTTGGAAATGATGTATTATGTCAAACTAATTATTGTTTCACCTATGAACAGTGATGTACAAGATCGAAAAACTAACACCTTTCATGGGCAGTATAGTCGAGTAAGAGTTTTTACTGTCATGCTTTAAGCAATTTATTTGGGCAATACCTATGCTTTCTTTTATTTTATTTTATTTTAATGGAAGATTTATGATTCCATTTTGTCGCTTAGGTTGCAAAAAGAACTACTACCAACTTAACATATCATAACTATGGCTCCCATGTCCAAGAATATGGTGATAAAGTGGTGAGTTTTGATCCTCTTTCCGCGTATATGGGTGAAACTTCCGAAAATCACAGTCATGACTCTGTGGATGCAAAGTCATTCTCGACATCATCATCAAGGAATGTGGATCAGCGCAGTGCTGAACTTTTCTATCTGTTCACTAAAGTAAGTTCCTACCTCTTTTTGATGGAGAATTCATCTTCCTATACATGATATGAGCTATGTTTTTCCTTAATGTTTGCAGCACAAAAATGCTCCTGAAGGCTCCAATGAGAAATATGACGCTCTTGTGAAACTAAATGAAGTTATGTCACAGATAAGTCAAGTGGACGGCAATGTAAAACATCTAGGGGAGCTTCTTTTTGGTGTTGAAAAGAGTAATGAGGTACTACATACCGTTCGACCTGCTGGACAACCACTTGTTGACAACTGGGATTTCCTGATAATAGGTGAAGATATTTGAGGCACATTGTGGAAGATTAACAGATGGAAGGAAATATGTACGTGGTATCGCCAACATCTGCAATGCTAGGATTACAAGTGAGAAAATGGTTGCTATTTGCTCAAGCATGTTCAAGTTAGTAAAGGGTACTCTTAGGAGTAGGCAAATAGTATATTTTGCCAGTTTATATTATTGCTGCAAAATTTTCTTTTAATTAACTTATAGCTATATTCAGAAAATGCTGCTTAGAAGTGGAATATTTGCCCAGTATCTCTATACTAAAGCGTTATTTTCTAAATATCAATGCATTTTGACCTTTTTATGCATTTGCCGAGTCTTGTTCAGTCTTTTCCACTATTTTTAGTTAGCTCTGAGAAGACTTTATTTTTTTCCTCTTAAATTTAAATTGTGACAATAAATTATAAAAGTATGTATAACGCACTCCTTGAGTCTCTTGAACTTTCCCATATTTGTTGTATTATATCGATCATATTAAATTATATAAATGCTCTTAGATTTGGGAAGGTTATGGGATCTCAAGGCAGGAATTAATTAAACAAGTCAGTAACATTATACAAGTTTAATCTTTGATCAGTAATACTCAAATTTGAAGTAAGAATTATAGAACACTCTTAAGTGATTATAATAAGCTTTATCGATACTTTTATCACATCACTATATGATTTTTGCTTGTAAGAACACTCTTGAGGGTATCTATGTTAGTATTTGAAACTTTAGAGAAAAGATATAGTTCAACAACAAGTTATTTTTTAATCATTTATTTTTGCATAATACATAAGGAATAGCAATAGAAGCTTTTCAAAAGTTAGTAAAGACCATAAATATCGAATCACTATTGACTTTCTTACAAAACATATTCCCATAAAACAAGGAGCATCTTCCTTTAGAAACTAAAAATAATATTTAAAAGGACCCATTAAACAAAAGATTATTTAGATATATCTCATTTTCTAGCGTTCCTCGTTGAGATTCTTCTTGGATACTCCCAACTTAGCCCTTAGAACGTCAAATTTCCCCTTAGGAAGAGTCTTGTTCATGATGTCTGCAATCTGCTCATCTAAGCTTCAATGAACAAGCTTAACTTCGCCGTCCTTCTCTGCTTAGAAACTTCACATTTATATCTTGCACTAGATCACATGGAATATTTTTCCTTTGGTTAGTTGCACCTACAACAGTGATGTATTGTGCTTCTGCAGAAAATTGAGCTACCACTTTTTGTTGGGAATTAAACACACAACACACACAAATAATCTAGAGAAAAGAGAAACAGAACACAAACGGGACACACAAGAATTTAACGTGGTTCGGTTTCCCTACTCCACGACTGTAACAGGAGGATTTTATTTCACTTGTGCTACCCTAGAATTACAAATACAAGGATCATATTTATAGGAAAGCCAAATGGTTAACCTAGGGTTTCAGTAATGGGTCGGGCCGGCTCACAAGCCTCCACAAAGCCCAACAATCTCCCACTTGGAGGCTTGAAGAATTTCAACTGTCATCCACTTAGAACACTTGTATGTCTAGTAATCTTTTTCAACTCTCTCCTGCTACAGCGGCCTTCTCATCAGTCAACTGAAAGGCCCGTTGAAGCTCCCCGAAGCTTCAACACATCAGTCACGGCTGAAACTGCCCTTGACTCGTCCTCGGTCCCTACCGGCTCCCACTTGAGACACGAACTGCCGGATCCTAGAACTCCCTGAGAACAAACACTCTCCATACTCAG
>NC_028644.1:57698772-57711988 GCF_001406875.1 Solanum pennellii
GAACACAAACGGGACACACAAGAATTTAACGTGGTTCGGTTTCCCTACTCCACGACTGTAACAGGAGGATTTTATTTCACTTGTGCTACCCTAGAATTACAAATACAAGGATCATATTTATAGGAAAGCCAAATGGTTAACCTAGGGTTTCAGTAATGGGTCGGGCCGGCTCACAAGCCTCCACAAAGCCCAACACTTTTTACTTCTGAATATCATGAGAACTTGCCTGAACCAAGTGTAAAAGCATATCCAGAAATAATTTTAATATCACCAATGCTTCCTTCCCAATCAGTATCTGAGAAAACTGTCAATTGTTCTTTCTCTTCCGTTTTAAACAAAAGTTCATAATCAACAGCTCTCTTGATCATATAACTCAACTTTCACATTGCGATATCAATATGAACTTGACGTGGACCATGCACAAATTTCGAAAAAAGAATTGTCGCTAACATGAGATCAGGTCTTGTTGCTGTCAAATACAGCAAACTACCTATTAGACTTTTATAAATTGCAGGATTAGCTTTATCACCTCCTTCAAACTTTGAAATCTTCTCAATGCATATTTTTCTAAGAAATGAAGATTTCATCAGTAACTTGATAAATCTTCATTCCTAGAAAGTAATTCATTTAAACTAATAAATCTGATATTTTAAACTTAGTCTTCATTTCTTGCTTGAACTGATTCATCATACCTTCATTTCTTCGTGTTATAGAAGATCATCAACATAGAGTGAAGCCACAAGCACATCTCCTCCTTTAGCCTTCGTCACATATAAAGTGACTTAATTTTCACTTTTCTTGAAGTCACAATGAATGAGATGTTCATCAATCTTACTTTACCATGTTGGATGAGCCTGAGTTAACCCATACAATACCTTATGAAGTTTGTAGACTTTATCCTCCATTCTTGTAACTTGAAAGCCTTCTGGTTTATTTAAGAATGTCGATTTCGCATCCAAATGATACATATTCCAATTTGATTGAGCTGCCAAACAAAATTGAAGTCTTATTGTAGCATGTCGTGCAATATGTGCAAATATTTGTCCATAATCCCGACCTGCAACTTGTGCATAACCTTTAACGCCAAGCCTTGATTTGCATTTATAAATTGAACCATCTGGTTACATTTCTGTCTTTGGGTTTATCAATTAGCTTCCAAGTATATATCATTCTTCTCTATCATACAAAGCTCCTACTTCATAGTTTCAATCCAAATTTCATGCCTTGGTGCTTCTTGATAGGTATTGGATTATCGGATAGCAACATTGCATCTTTTATGTATCTCACAGAGGGACTTGATCTCCAAAACTGGTGAATCGAGTGTTGATTTTCCGTCTGATTCTTCATCTTCTTTGAGATTTTAAGAGCCAATTGATTGTGTTTCAGGCAGCGGATCAGCTGCAAGTTCCGAGAACTTGCATTATCTTTCTCAATTTGTGTTATTCTTACAATAACCTGTATTTATCAGGTTAATAAACAGAAACAGAAATAAGATGAAGTANCAACATTGCATCTTTTATGTATCTCACAGAGGGACTTGATCTCCAAAACTGGTGAATCGAGTGAGGATTTTCCATCTGATTCTTCATCTTCTTTGAGATTTTAAGAGCCAATTGATTGTGTTTCAGGCAGCGGATCGGCTGCAAGTTCCGAGAACTTGCATTATCTTTCGCAATTTGCTCGTTATTCCAATTCCAATGGGCATGCTCATCCACTACAACATCTCTTCTGGTGGAAATATGTTTTGTTTGCAAGTTGAAAACTATATGACCCTTGGATTGCGATGAATAATTAATAAAAATCCTCAATTTAACTTTCAAATTTTCTCAGGTTTGCTTCTTTTGCCCGAAGGTACATGAGAATAGAAAATCAAACCAAAGATTTTTCAGTGTTTCGCAGACAATCTTATTCAACCCCGTGCCCAAACAGGAGTTTTTTCATCACAACTTTACTTGGCAGCCTATTTAACATGATTCATCCTTGGAAACCTCCAAGCAATAACTATTTGATATGGAAATGTCTTTAAGAGTTTAATATTAGGTATTTACATTGATTTTTGCTTATATGAGGAACATAAGATTGAATATTGTACCACTTGTAAAAGGGCATTATTTCATCAATTTGATTATTATACTAGCATCATTTTCTGACCTGTCCTCATTAAAATAGTTGTGGTTAAGTATTATTACTCATTGAGCTAGCGTCTCATTCCTCGCTAATTGTTTTTACAGTGAACTCATTTGTTATTGAAGAGGATTTCATTAACTAGCAAGTGTGATTTTGTGGCATCTGGTGAGCCCTGCATTGCTTCACATGACAAGAGAACTATTGATTGGCTACGGTTTATTTAGTTTTTTAAAAATTCTTAGAGTCGTTCCATTTATCATTCCTTTGATTTGAGTCATGATTATAGTCCTTCATATTGTAGTCAAGTGACTAGTTTGAACTTCTTTTTCGTAATTTGGAGATGAATTGGTCTTATTGCGTGACAATTAGATAATTGATGCATATTATCCCGTAGTTGATAGTGGGACATGGAAAATTCAGGATAGGCCTAAAAACAAACAGAACTATGCCTGATTTTCTGTAGATTTATGTTAAGGCTAGTTAAGGCCGGTCACAAAGCTAATTTGGGGAGTGACATTTTTCTTTGCTACTTTATCTCCTTCCATCCTTCTATTGCTTTTCACAAGTTGCTTGCCTTTATGTTGTGCCTGAAATGCCACTCTTTTATTTCTTATCTCTTATACTTAATCTTTGTTCTTGGGCTTGCAACTTGTTGATCAGTTCTGCAACAAATCAAGTCTTCAAATCACAAGATTTTTCTATTGGTGAAATCTTGGATTCGAACCTTGCTGGTAAGCTTATCATCATCTTCTCCACCGCCTTTGAATCTAGAAAGGTTTCACCAAACAACCTTATTTTGCTAACAATATCCACAAGTTTTACAGAATACTCTTTCATAGTATCTCCTTCTTCCATCCTTAACATCTCAAATTCTCTTTTGAGAGTTAAAAGTTTGACAGTTTTCACTCTCTCACTTCCATCAGACTCTTCTTTTAGATTCTCCATGCTTCTTTAGGTGTTTCACAAGATATTATTTTTATGAAAATCACCTCTGAAAGTGTTGAATGATGACATGTGAGATTCTTTGATTTCCTTGACCTCGCGTCTTGGTTAATCTTCATTTGTGCAACTATTGGATTTGGTCCAAAGGGAGGAGGATCATCTTAACTTTAAATTGTTTGTCATAAACTAAGAGCTTTGAGATAAGCCTTCATCTTTAGCATCCACGTGTGGTAAATTTCTCCTGTAAAAATGGGAGGGCCTGCACCCAAAAACCTAAGGGATAACATGTTACTGTTGCTAGCTCACTCACCTTAGAAGAACTGAAGAAAACTTATTTCTTTACCTTCACAGATCCCTTAAGAAAAAGGCCTCTTGATACCACATACTATTTGAAACTTTAGAGAAAATATAAGGTTCGACAATAATTTTTTTGTCATTCATTTTTGCATATTACATAGGTTTTAGACACTTATAGCAATAGAAGCTTTTCAAAAGTTAGTAGAGACCATACCTATCCACTTATTTTGACTTTCTTACAAAACTTATTTCATAAAACAAGAACTAACTTTCCTTTTTAACACTAAACATAATATTTTTTTTTAAAAAAAATAATAAACAAAAGACTGCCTAGAAATATCTCATTTTTAACAATCTACACCTGCAATTATGATTTTTATATATATAAAAGTTAATTTTAATATGCTGATTTTTATTATGTTTTCATTATAACAAGTAAATTATTTTGTTTTAGCTTTGCAGGTGTATACCATGGAATTGACAATGATTACTAGCTATCCTAATGAAGACATATGGTTAAGCTAGTTTTCGTACAACTTCAACAAACTACTAATTTCATATTACGATACCTATGTGATATGTATGCAATGATATAAAAAAAATTATGTAAGAAAACATTATATATTTGTTGATTATGTACAACTACCGACTATAGTGTTAGTGGCCGATGTAATAGAATACATTGCTAAAGAAATTTTTGTATTGCTGTTCAAAATTAAAGGTAACATTTCAACTTCACTTGATTGTAATTTTCAGTATGATGTACTTTGCAATAAAAATACATAATAATTGTACTCTTCATCATTTGTGGGGTTTGTCCTAACATCTATATCAATTTTAGAGACTTCATAGATAGACAGTCAGATGTTAGTCCTTTGAGTCATATCAGTATTATCTTTTATTGTTAAGACTTGGGTAGCCAGATTTTGGCCTAGTTTGAATGTTTCAGTTTTAAAAACATTGTCAATTATTACATGCTTTCAGTTCAATTAAGTTTGATGATTATTGTCATTTGCTAAATTAAGTTAGCCAGGCCAAGGGTGCACTTGAGGCTAGCAATAATCATCGAGTGTCGGTCACGCTTAGGGTATAGGTTAGGGTGTGAAAACTTGGTATTAGAGAACAAAGTTCAAGAGTCCTAGGGAGTCTATGAAGCCTTGTCTTTAGAGTTCTAGTTATTGGTGTGAAGCGCGTAACATTTATAATTAGGAGGCTGCAACATTTAGGAAATTTCTCACTTATTTCATACTTACTTTGTGCGTTAGAGTTTATCTCTAAAAAGTTTCTTTGTAACTCGTGCTTACGCGTAGTCGATTGTGATCTATGCTTTGTTTGAGGAGGACTTTTTGGGGTGTTTCTTTCCCCTGTGCGCAAAGAGATGGTTGCCAACATGAGGAGAATGATGAGGTTATTCGTCATTGGGTTGTCTCATCTATCAAGTAAGGAAATTAAGGCAGTCATATTAGTAGGTGTCATGGACATAGCAAGGCTGATGATCCATGTGCAACAAGTTGAGGAGAAAAGAAACTAATTCATAGAGAATAGTTAAGAATAAGAGGGCTAAGACATAAGGAATGAGTCTGGGAAGCAATAAAGTAATGCGAACTTGTCTTCTTTTTAACAAAAGCATAATGAACCTGCTCCATCATCTGCTAGTGCAATTGCTGAAAGAAGGTGTGTGTACAATAGTCAGAATCTCATAACTTCAGAGTTAGACTTGCGCATTCGCAAGGTAGTAAGGCACAAAGGGGTACTAAGACTCTTGCATGTGCTAAATGTTGTTACAACCACTCAAAGGTGTGTCATGGTGGCTCCAATGGTTGCTTCAAGTGTTGCTAGAATGATAATTTTATAAGAGAGTATCCTAAGGAAAAATAGAGAAATGGTAAAGAGTGAAATAAAACCCAATCTTCTTCAGTTCCATTAGCAGATAGAGTTTTATCCAAATGAGCTACTTTAGGGGCAGACAGAGAGGAAACCGTATTTATGCTATCACTAGTCGCCGAGAGCAAGATGAATTGCCAGATTTTGTCACTATATGGTCCAAGTCTTCAGTTTTGATGTTCTTCATGAGCAACTCCTTGAGACCTTCAACGTTATGCACTTGTTCGTTAGTCTATTCTAGCAAAGAAAGTCAATCGTGATTGTACATTTTCCGTCAATCACATGGGTACCATGGCTAACATAGTTTAGTTAGACATGATAGTTTTGATATCATTCTAGGTATGTACTATCTTCATTCTGTTATGCATCAATAGATTGTAAGAATTCTAGTAGTAAAGTTCCAGTTTCCAATGAATCAATTATAGAGTTCAAAATCAGTTCAACAGTGCCTAAGTTTTCTTTCATTTTGTACCTTAAGGCAAGAAAGTTCGTTTCTAAGGGGTGTGTTTTTCACTTAGTCTAAGTTAACGACTCTATTGTTGATATACCTCTTATTCGGTGAGTTTCAATAGTAAAAGAGTTTCGAGAAGTCTTTATAGTTGATCTACCCGAAGTCCCTCATGAGAGAGAGACTTCGATATAGATATTCTTCCAAATACTCCTCCTATATCTATTCCTCCATACAGAACGACACCAGTAAAGTTGAAAGAGCTTAAGGAGCATTAAAGGACCTCCTAGAGAAAGATTTTATTCGACCAAGTGTCTCACCTTGGGGCGCTCCGATCTTATTTGTAAGGAAAAAAGATGTTACCATTAGGATATTTATAGATTACCGTAAGTTGAACAAGGTTACCATAACAAAAAAGTATCCTCTTCAAAGGATAGATGATTTATTCAATCCACCTCAGGTGCCACCTATTTTTCTAAGATAGATCTCAGGTTTGGCTACCATTAGTTAAGAGTAAGAGAATGTGATATTCTAAAGATAGCTTTTAAAACCAGATATAACATTATGAGTTTTTGTTCATATCCTTTGGGTTGACCAATGCGCCTGCAGTATTCATGTACCTTATGAATAGTCTTCAAAACTTATTTAGATATATTTGTTATCGTCTTCATTGATTACATACTAGTCTATCCAAGGAATGAAGAAGTTTATGCTATTCATCTCTGAATAGTTCTTCAGACTTGAAGGATAAAGAATTGTATGCAAGTTCTATAAGTGTCAATTTTGGCTTGAGTCAGTGGCATTCTTGGGTCACTTAGTTCCATTGATGATATTAGAGTTGATAACAAGAAGATTTAGGCAGTTCTGAATTGGCCTAAACTTTAAACTTTCCGTAGTGAACATATATCGAATATACTCGGTCAATCGGTAGATTTGATATCTATGAACCGTCGAGCTTTGGTGTATACCTAGACAACATATGTCACACAATCAACCCTTTAACTATTCTTAGTTCTCATTGTTTTGTTCGTTTCAGCCATGAACACATCTTGGATAGTAAGTGCTTGAAGAACTGGCCTTACCGGATTCTCCTTGAAGCGGTTACACTTCACACTTACATAGGTGATTTCTAAATGTGTTATCCCATAGATACACCATTTGATATCCCTGTATCAAACTTAGAAACCATTAAAAAGTCCTTATGTATTTATCCTGGTTACTAAACATTGTCTCATCATGAGAATGGACCATCAAATAAAAATAATAATTTTTTTTCCTTTGACAATGTTGAACCGTCATCAATGACTTTGTTTTATCTCCTTGAACCTAGATCTTGGGATCTCCATTCTTCTAGGTAGAGTTACCTCCACGATGACTTGTTCTCGGCCATAGTCCCATTCCCGTCGATGATTTCTCAACTCCTTCACTATTTAGGCCTTTCGTAAGTGGATCCGACACATTATCTTTTGACTTCACATAGTCAATTGTGATAATTCCACTAGAGAGTAGTTGTCTTACAGAGTTATGTCTTCGTCTTATGTGACGAGACTTGCCGTTATACATAATGCTTCCAGCCCTTCCTATTGCAGCTTGACTATCACAATGTATGCATATAGGGGCCATTGGTTTGGGCCAAAATGGAATATCTTCTAAGAAATTCCGGAGCCATTCAGCTTCTTCACCTGCCTTGTCTAAAGCAATGAATTCAGACTCCATTGTAGAGCGAGCTATACATGTTTGTTTGGATGATTTCCAAGATATTGCTCCTCCACCAATAGTAAAAACGTATCCACTCGTGGATTTTGTTTCACTTGACCCAGTAATCCAATTTGCATCACTATGTCCTTCAAGAACGGCTGGATATCTGTTGTAATGTAAAGCATAATTTTGAGTGTCATCTAAGTATCCCAAAACTCTCTTCATTGCCAACCAATGATTATGATTAGGATTACTTGTGTATCGACTCAGTTTACTGATAGCGCAAGCTATGTCTGGTCGTGTACAATTCATGACATACATTAAGCTTCCCAATACGCTAGCATAGTCCAATTGAGACTGACTTTCGCCTTTATTCTTTGCAAGATGAAGATTTACATCAATTGGAGTCTTTGCCCTTTTAAAATTCAAAAATTTGAATTTTTCAAGTATCTTTTGAATATAATGAGTTTGAGACAATGCTAGACCGTTAGGAGTTTTAAGAATTTTAATTCCTAATATCACATCAGCAACTCCTAAATCTTTCATATCAAACTTACTAGCAAGCATACGCTTTGTAGCTTTTATATTAGCAATGTTTTTTCTCATTATAAGCATATCATCTACATATAGGCATAAAATAACTTCCTGATTTGTTGTATCTTTAATGTAAAACATTTATCACATTTATTGATCTTAAATCCATTTGACAACATGGTTTGATCAAACTTTGCATGCCATTGTTTTGGTGCTTGTTTTAGCCCATAAAGTGACTTAATAAGTTTGCACACTTTCTTTTCTTTACCAGGAACTACAAAACCCTCAGGTTGTTCTATGTAAATTTCCTCTTCAAGCTCTCCATTTAAGAAGGCTGTTTTCACATCCATTTGATGAATTTCAAGACCGTATACTGCAGCTAGTGCAATTAACATCCGAATTGATGTAATCCTAGTCACTGGCGAGTATGTGTCAAAATAATCAAGACCTTCTTTTTGTCTAAAACCTTTGACAACAAGTCTTGCTTTATATTTGTCAATAGTTCCATCGTCTTTCATCTTCCTTTTAAAGATCCATTTTGAACCCAAGGGTTTGTTCCCTGGAGGAAGATCAACCAACTCCCAAGTATGATTGCTTAAGATTGATTCAATTTCACTATTAACAGCCTCCTTCCAAGAGGTTGAGTCGCTAGACAACATTGCTTCCTTGAATGTTTGAGGCTCACTTTCAAGAAGAAATGTTACAAAATCTGATCCAAATGAAGTAGATGTCTTTTGACGTTTACTGCGTCTTGGACTTTCTTCATTTTGTTCATTCTCTTTTGGTTCTTCTCTGGGTTGTTTAGATCCCCCACTAGATGACTCAAGTCTAGTTTTATATGGATAGATATGTTCAAAAAATTCAGCACTATCTGATTCCATTACTGTATTATCATGAATATTCGGATGTTCGGACTTATGAACCAAAAATCGACATGCCTTACTGTTTGTGGCATATCCAATGAATACACAATCCACAGTCTTAGGTCCTATTTTTACCCTCTTAGGTATAGGAACTTGGACTTTGGCTAGACACCCCCACACTTTGAAATATTTCCAATTGGGTTTTCTACCTTTCCATTTCTCATATGGAATTACATTTGTCTTTGAGTGAGGCACTCTGTTAAGTATCTGATTTGCTGTAAGGATAGCTTCCCCCCACAAGTTCTGTGGTAAACCTGAACTTATAAGTAATGCATTCATCATTTCTTTTAAAGTTCGATTTTTCCTTTCTGCAATTCCATTAGACTGAGGAGTGTAGGGAGCAGTAGTTTGATGGATTATTCCATTTTCTAAACATATTTCTGCAAATGGAGATTCATATTCTCCACCTCTATCACTTCTGATCATTTTGATCTTTTTATCTAACTGATTTTCAACTTCAGTTTTATATTGCCTAAATGCATCTATTGCTTCATCCTTACTATTTAGCAAATAGACATAACAATATCTAGTGCAATCGTCAATAAAAGTTATGAAATACTTTTTCCCACCACGTGATGGTGTTGACTTCATGTCACAAATATCAGTGTGAATCAATTCTAAAGGATTTGAATTCCTTTCAACAGATTTATAAGAATGCTTAGCATACTTAGATTCAACACAAATTTGACATTTTGATTTATTGCACTCAAATTTTGGCAAAATATTTAAGTTAATCAGTTTTCGCAAGGTTTTGTTATTAACGTGTCCCAAACGTTCATGCCATAAACATTTAGACTCAAGCAAGTAAGAAGAAGCAAAATCTTTATTCATATCAACTGCAATTACATTGAGTTTGAAAAGGCCATCACTAAGGTAGCCTTTTCCTACATACATATCATTTTTGCTTACTACTACTTTATCAGAAACAAATACACATTTAAATCCATTCTTGGTCAGAACTGGAATTGAAACTAAATTCTTTCTCAATTCTGGAACATATGAGACCCTATTCAAAGTCACCACCTTGCCTGATGTCATCTTTAATAGGACTTTGCCAGTTCCTTCCACCTTTGCAACAGCGGAGTTTGCCATAAACAATTTTTCATCTGTAAGTGCTGGAGTATATGATGAAAATAATTCTTTGTTGGCACAAACATGGCATGAGGCACCAGAATCTATCCACCATTCTCTTGGATTTCCAACCAAGTTACATTCTGAAAGCATTGCACAGAGATCGTCCATTTCTCCTTTGGATTCAGCCAAGTTTGCTTGATCCTTCTTTTTCTTGTCCTTCTTAGGACCCCGGCATTCATTAGCCCTATGACCATGTTTACCACAATTAAAGCAATTTCCATTGAATTTCTTCTTAGGAGGATTGCTTTTTGGACCAGATGCTTTCTTTCTTTTCTTTAATTTTGTGGGATCTTCTTCAACAAAATTTACTCCAGATATTGTTGAATTACCACGTGACCTCTTTTCTGCAGCCTTATTATCCTCTTCGATTCTCAACCTTACTATGAGATCTTCAACAGTCATCTCCTTGCGTTTGTGTTTCAAGTAGTTTTTAAAGTCCTTCCACAATGGAGGTAACTTTTCAATAATTGCAGCCACTTGAAAAGCATCATTCACAATCAATCCTACATTAAAGGTTATGTGAGTATTAAGGGAAAACTTAATATTTCTAACATAGGCATTAAATAAATTTATACCTTCAGCAAGGAGATCATGGATTATGACCTGCAATTCTTGAACTTGGGTGACGACAGTCTTACTGTCTATCATCTTATAGTCCAGAAATTTTGCCACAATGAATTTCTTCATTCCGGCATCTTCTGTTTTGTACTTCTTTTCTAAAGCATCCCAGAGTTCTTTTGAGGTTTTGGCATTGTTGTACACATTGTACAGATCATCTTGCAGACCACTCAAAATATAATTTTTACACAAAAAATCTGAGTGTGTCCATGCTTCTGTTACCAAGAATCGTTCATCAGCCGGAGTTTCATCTGACATAACAGGAACATTCTCATTGATGAACTTCTGCAGACTCAACGTAGTGAGATAGAAGAACATCTTTTGCTGCCATCTCTTAAAGTCGACTCCAGAAAACTTTGCAGGTTTCTCAGCCGGTGCTAAGGCAGCATTTGAACGATTATGTGCAACCGTTGTTGTTGCAGCACTTACTGTTCCAGCATTTGTTTGACTTGAATTAGTCTTTTTTTTTCTGTCACAAATGGCAGATAAATTAAGTATTTGAAATACTAACAGTAAAGAACAAATCTTTACACAAACTGTTTCTGATTTAACGATAAAGTTTTTATGTTCTTTTAATCGTTAATCGAATGAATTTTAAAAATTCAAGCAGAGTAGAAAACCATAAAGGTTTTTAATCTCCAGAAACCTCAAATACAGAAACTGTTAAATTTCTTAAGATTGTTATTCTTACAATAACCTGTATTTATAAGGTTAATAAACAGAAACAGAAATAAGATGAAGCAGAAAAAATATAAAAATACAAGAATTAATCCGAGTCCACAGAAACTACTGTGTGTCCTTAAGAAATTTAATCCCCTCACTGTACCCAAGGTTATGGATTAATTTCTCCCAAGATAAAACGGATTAAACCTGTTAAAGAAATAGCGGTACCTCAAACTTCTTTAACTTCAACGAACTTAAGAACAGCATCAAGTCACACAGACTCAGTCGATCGGCACTTTGATTTTATTTGAGAGAAAAATAAATGCAGAGTGAGAAAAAATTTTCAGTGTTCTTAAAAAATCAAAAATTGACTTCCTTTTATAGCCATTTTCAGCAAGGAACATGTCTGTTCAGTGAAATCTGTTCAGACCCATTTATTCCAGAAAGTTGTGTCTTTTGGAAAAAATAACAACTTTTCGAAAAAAATGTGTCTGTTAGGAAAATAACTACTTTTTGGAAAGTAACGACTTTTCGGAATGTTACCGTTACCCGCAAATTTATAAGAGATAATATTAAAATGATTTATTTGATTTAACAAAAATTGATTAAATAAATTTTGTCCAAAAAATTTATCAATCAATCACATCATTTGCCAAATCCAAATCCAAATCCAAAGCCGAGCGAGCGACGACGACGGCGCGAGGGGTCATATTCTTCTTAGCTCTTTAAGAAGTAATGGAAGTGTTTCCTTCTATAAGGACAACAATTTCCATTTCTTTTGCCGATATGGGAGAAATGACTTTTCATTTGCACTTTGCAAATGACTTTTCATTTTCCCTCCAAAGTAGTTCCCTCACTTTTCATATTCTCTCTTTTCTTTTCCCATTCACACTTGCTAAAACCCAACAATTTGCTCCTTATTCCAGTTCCAATGGGCATGCTCATCCACTACAACATCTCTTCTGGTGGAAATATGTTTTGTTTGCAAGTTGAAAACTATATCACCCTTGGATTGCGATGAATCATCATATCATATATTATGATAAGTGAGAAGTTCCTAATCTCAAAATTGAATTACCATTTTGCCCTCACCTTATCCTTAAAATAAGTTTATATTAATATATATTTAATTAATTAAATATTAAGTAATTGTTATATTTAAATTCATGCATCAAACAAGATCTTAATGCAACATATGTTTATGTACCAATTAAATATGGGTAATGAAGAGTCTAATAACCTTTTAGCTTAAATTTGTAAGATAAGTGGGGGTAATGAAGAGTCTATCAAACACACTCACTCAGCATCATTTATATCTTTCTTTGTGATCGTCTTGCATCCTACAATAGGTTACTCAACATTAGTTGTTAAATTCTCATAACCAATTTGTAATTATAAGAATTCTTAATATTTTGTTTATTCATATTCTTTAAAATTTTATGCATATTCATTTCTTTTTGTCGAGAAATATGTAAATTATGATAGTTACAAAATGAATATACTCCAATATGAATTTGTAAGTGAATTTTTATTTTTCATATCTCCATCGATTTGAGTTTAAAATATTATTTCGTAATTGATTACTGTATTTTTGTATTCGTCCTTTCTTCTATCTTTAGGATATATATAATAAAGCTAATCACATTTTGTATTTTTTATTAATTATTTTGATGGTAAACATGTTAAATCTCATATAATAATCATTATGTCTTCTTCATTGTTTGATAATCATTTATCTTTTTAAAACAACATATTTGTACTTTTTCCTTTTATATGTAATCTCAAATGTTAAAAAAATTCATGTTCTTAATTGTTATCAAGAGGTACAAACTAAGTGCAAAAGTAAAAATAAATTAAAAAAATAATGTATTGTAAAAAAATGACTAAATGTTACGTTGAATAATATTGTTTTAGAATTCATATATATATATATATATATATATATATA
>NC_028644.1:57712481-57740940 GCF_001406875.1 Solanum pennellii
ATATATATATATATTTCAAGAAATATAGTGTATCTTTATTCTTAACGTATTCATACTTTCTTTTCTGTTTATCTTTATTATTATTATTATTATTATTATTATTATTATTATTATTATTATTATTATTATTATCATTATTATCATTATTATTATTATTATAGTTTATTATACATATGATAGGTTTTGTATATCGTAAGTCGGCTTCTAACAAAATGTAATTCAATTAGTATGAAAATATTTTTGTCAATATATTTTAATGTGATGTCTTTTATTATGAATGTCATGTCTTTATTTACTTCTTTTTTCGTTTGAAATTGTAATTTTTTCTATAAATTTGATGATACACCGCCCAAACATTTTGTAATTATATTTTTTCTTTATACTATCTTTTTCTTATAGACAATTTCCTTTTTATTATTAAAATTTATGTTTAGTAAATTAAAATATATTAATTTCTCTGATATAATAAAAAAATTATTTTTCATGAAGTATACAAAATATCAAATCTCCAACATCTAACACAAGATTTTCATCTTATATTTTGTTCAGAGTTATATTTTTATGTCAAACTTACATTATGAAAGGACTTGGATTTGAACTTAGCCATATAAATTAATTTTTCTAATATCAATTAGGGGTCAAACGTGCAATGCACGTTCCGAGTACTAGTAATTAATAAAGATCCTCAATTTAACTTTCAAATTTTCTCAAGTTTGCTTCTTTTGCCCGCAGGAACATGAGAATAGCAAATCAAACCAAAGATTTTTCAGTGTTTCGCAGACAGTCTTATTCAACCCCGTGCCTAAATAGGAGTTTTTTGATCCACAGCTTTACTTGGCAGCCTATTTAACAAATACGTTGAAGTATTAACAGTTTCTGCCCAAAAGCTTTGCAGTGGTTTCTTTTCAAGCAAAAACATTTAGCCATTCAACAACAATCATGTTCTTCCTCTCTGAGATTCTACTTTTTTCGGGTGAATAGCTTACTGTCAACTTGTGATCAGTCCTCATATTTTCACAATATTTATTGAACTCATTTGAAGTGTATACACCACCATTATCCGACCTCAAAACCTTTAGCTTACAGTCACTCTGTCTTTCCGCAAAAGAACTAAATTTCTTAAAATCTGAAAATATCTGAGAGTTGTTACTCAGAAAATACACTTAAGCTATCCTTGTTAAGTCATCAACGAAGTGCACCAAAATATGCATTGTGTCCTGAAAATGATGTTCGCATAGGTTCACACACATCAGTGTGAACTAGTTCAAGTTTTTAAGTCTCGGTTTCATTTTTAGGAATTGCTTTATTGTAAACTTTACCCATCAGATACGACTCACGAACTTCTTTAGACAGTTAAATTTCAGGCAAATCGTTAGTCAAGCCTTTCTCATACATAGACTTTTATGTAGCATAGTTAAAATTATCATATATTTTGTGTCACAACCATACCTCATCTGTACTTGCAAAACTTGCACTATCAAACTTTCCATCTAAAGGAAAAATTTTATCCATCATTCTTACTTTAACAATCAAACTATGTTCATAGTCCATGATCAAACAAGGTTTTCCCATAAAAAAATAAATAAATAAGGAATAGCATGTTGTCACGATCCAGGGGTACCCCCTAGATATAACATGTCTTACAAGACCCCGAGAGGCCTCATATAAGCCACTTAGCTTTCATAGTCAAGATAATAGAAAATTGATAGGATTTAAATATTTCAACACAATCAAAGTTTTATAAAATGAAGCGAAAGTCTAATACACTTGTCTCAAAAACCTTGGGACAAATCCCATACAAAAATGTTCAAAACATAACATTAAAGAACATATGAGAAATGGTGGTGAAATCCTCGGATGCTATGAGGACTCACCGATATCAACATTGTCTCTACTATAAATCCTAGCCATAGGGATGAGAGTCGGAAACGTCGTCGAAGCCTACATTTGAATAAGAAATGTAGGAAAGAGTATGTGTTAGTACAAGGATGAAGTAAGTATGATAGCCAGCAAAAAACATAGCATAAATATAAGAGTTAGACAACATATGTCATAACGCATAATCAATGTGCATAACATATAATTTCACATATGAGTACTTCATGAAGTAACTTAATTTTATACTTAGCCAAGACATGTTAATCCACCACTAGTCTTACTCATCATAGAAAGCAAACTCAAGCGACAATCCAGCTCATCACCTATTATAACATATTCTAGCTTATCTTTTAAATATATGGGGAATCCTCTCTAGCCTTGCTATGAAGGAACATGGGTAATCACCTCTAGACCTTCTTACTTTAGGAACATGGGTAGTCGCATCTTGTCACTCATACTTTAGGATGATGCATAGTCGCCTCTTGTCCAACATTAGTCACCTCTTGTCCAAATACTTTAGGATCATGGGTATTCGCCTCTAGTCCAACTCTAAGGAATAAGGGTAATCGCCTCATATTCTTCTCATTAGAGATCAAGGGTAATCATCTCTAGCCTCGTCATATTCATAATTCCTAAGCTTAGATTCGTTTTATGTAAGCAATCATTTCAACCTAGAATCATTCAATGTGAAAAAGTCTTTCACATTCATACATAGCAAATCAACTGGGAATGATCCCTTCCACAACAATTACATCAACAATCAACAATTCATAATATATGTTTCACTCTCAAAGCAATCTATATTATAATTATCATATATGCTTCACTCTCAAAGAAATTTATAATGTATCGTATTTATCCATAAGAATACACACGAACCCATAAATTCTCGTTATACAGACTAAAACTTATTTACATCAATCTCATCCTAGCAACATTGTTTAAGCATGGGTACATAGAAATTCGTCATAAAAGTATGTAATTCTCTTCATACATAAACAAACATAATCCACTCAATTGGATCAACATTCATAAATACCCACAACTTAGAAGAAAACGCTAACTCAAATTGGGGATTTTCTACTTTTCAATTGGGGAACTTAGGGGCTCCATGGATGTAATAGTTCCATAGATGAAAAGATACCATACCTTGCTATCAAATCCTACAACAATGGAGGATGGAGACTTGAACATTAGCCCTAGCTTCAACCCTTCTTCTTCTTCTTCTTCTTCAAGTTCTAGAGAGAGAAATATTTGGAGAGGAAGAACTTTGGTTTCCTTTGGGGGTTTTAGAAAAATACTTGAATGTGTGAGTATTTGGGTTAAAATCACTAATGTACAGGTCCTAGGCTTGCGTAAAATGACATATCTATGTTATAAAGAAATCTGGAAAAGACCCATAAGCCCCTAAATTAGAACATGTAGACCCACCTTCACGAAGCTCTTCACGAGCCATGGTCCTTGACCAATTGCTTAGCTTTCCACCACTCAAACCCTTCACCCCACGCACCCATCTCTACGAATCGTCTAGTCCTTCACGAGCCGTCACGTGGCTTGTGGGAGGAGAATTTCTTTTGGGTAGCTACTGCCTCCCTTCATAGTCATCACCACGACCGGTGGTCCCCATCACTACAACAAAATTACCTTCTAGCGGCAATAAATATACACATTAACAAAGAGTGTTTAAGCCTTTACCAACATTAGTTAATTGTCATTGGATCCAATGTCGCTAAAGGCTTTGGAGACATATACAATGAGTGTTAATTGCCGCTAAAAGTACATATTTAGTCGCAATTAAGCTATTTTTGTTAATTAATTGCCACTAAAGATTATTTATTATGTAGTTTCACCACGAGCAGCCTTGGTGATCGTGGGAGTTGAGCTCCACTTGGCCACTCAAGGGTCCACGAATCGTGGTGCCCTTCACAGCCCACGAGGGGCTCCATGAAGGGTGCCTTGGATCCATGGAAGGATAATTACCTCCCTCTTGACTCAATTTTTATCCCACTAGTTCCGAGGTGTTACATTATCTCCCCCTTAGGGAACATTCATCCACGAATAAGATTTTAATCATCTCATGGAATAAAAGAATCAAAACTAGCAACCCATCAGGTATGCAATCTTATAATGCACATAACATAGAAGGAATATTGACATCAAGCTAAATATATTCAAAGCATCATAAAGAAGATAGAAACTAGACCTACCAACCCAATATGCAAGCACTTGCTAGATTACTTATATTCGAGGTGAAATTACCATCTCCAAGCTAAAAGTATGTTCATATTATCATATCATGAAAATCTATATGCAACTCATATTCAAATGCATATTTCTGAGGAGGAAACATCAATTCCAAGCTAAGGTATATTCAACAATTCATCTCATGAAGTTTATAGGCAATTCTACTCAATGCACATCAACATGAGGAAAATCAATCATATAAACTAATATCCTTCCAAACTTCAAGTTTTTCATGAACAAACATAAGATACGGAAATCATGGGAATATCTAAAACACATGACACCAAAACAAAGAGTAAACCATGAGGAACTCAGTACCTCAAGCTAGAGTAGGGGTAGAGGGCAAAAATGAGGATATAGAGACATCATATAGGCCTGCCAAGTAGCACCTTAACTAATTGATTCCTTTACACCACTTCCGCAGAAGAAACTTCTTTATTTTTCAACTTCTTAACTGCTGGTCTAGGATCTTAGTTGAAACTTCCTTGTAAGAAATATTTTCATCAACTCCCAAACCTTCTAAGGGAACTATAGATGTCGAATCTCTAATATACTTTTTCAATATAGAGAGATGGAAAACCAGATGCATCGATGCTAAAATATTAGGCAACTCAATCTCCTGCAACCTTACCAATATGCCTCAAAATATGATATGGGCCTAGATAACTGAGACTAAGCTTCCCTTTTTTACCAAACCTCATACACCTTTCATGGGTGGGATTTTTAAATAAACCCAATCATGAACCATACTCAAGATCTCTTCTACTAACATCTGGATAGGACTTTTGTCGACTTTGGGTTGTTCTCAACCTCTCTCTATTGAGTAGGACTTTCTCCATATCATCATGAACTAACTCGTTCCTATCAATGTACTTCACCAACCTCAAATCAACCTATAGGAAATCTACACCTCCTACCATAGAGAGCCTCAAATAGGTCCATACTAATACTCGAATGGTAGATATTGTTATAAGCAATCAATGCTTCCATGAGTGTTTCTAATATCATCAATGCTTCTATGAGTGTTACTAATATCATCAATGCTTCCCTCCCAATCACACTATCTAAATAACCTATCAATGACCCTTGCTCTTCCTTTTTAAACAAAATTTAAGTATCAACACCTCTCTTGATATACCTCAACTTTTGCTTAGTGATATCAAGATGAACTTGACTTGGATCATGCATAAATCTCGAAAAAAGACTTGTTGCTAACATGAGATCAGGTCTTGTTGCTGTCAAAACAACAAACTACCTATTAGACTTTAATAAATTGTTGGATTAGCCCTATCACCTCCTTCAAAGTTTGAGATCTTTTCATTGTGAAATAATGGAGTCGATACAAGCTTTCACCACTCCATCTTGAACATTTTAAGAAATATTCAATGCATATTTTTTTTCTAAGAAATAAAAATTTCATCAGTAGCTAGATAAATATTCATTCCTAGAAAATAATTCATTTCACCTAAATCTGATATTTCAAACTTGATCCCCATTTCTTGCTTGAACTGATTCATCATACCTTCATTTCTTCCTGTTATCAGAAGATATCAACATAGAGTGGAACCACAAGCACATATCCTTCTTTAGACTTCTTCACATATAAAGTGACTTCATTTTCACTTTTCTTGAAGCCACAATGAATGAGATGATCATCAATTTTACTGTTGCATGTTCGATGAGCCTACTTTAATCCATACAATACCATATGAAGTCTGTAGACTTTTTCCTCCCACAATAGTCCATATAAGAATGTCGATTTGACATCCAAATGATACAAATTCCGATTTCATTGAGCTGCCAAAGAAAATTGAAGTCTTATTGTATCATGTTGTGAAATGGGTGCAAATATGTATCCATAATCCAGACATGCAACTTGTGTGTAACCTTTAATGACAAGCCTTGATATGGATTTATAAATTAAACCATATAGTTACATTTCTGTCTTTGGGTTTATTAATCAGCTTCTAAGTATAAATCATTCTTCTCTATCATACCAAGCTCCTCCCCTATAGCTTCAATCCAAATTTCATGTTTTGGTGCTTCGTGATACTTATTGGGTTCTGAGATAGCAACATTGCATCTTTTATATATCTCATAAAGGGAATTGATCTCCAAAACGGGTGAATCGGGCTAGTGAGGATCTCCCGTCAAATTCTTCATCTTCTTCCAGCTTTTCAGATCCAATTGATTGTGTTGCAGGCAGCGGATGCAAAATCTGAGAACTTGCAATATCTTTCGCAATTTGCTCCTTATCCCAATTCTCATTAATGGGCATGCTCATTCACTACAACATCTCTTCTGATGGAAATATGTTTTGTTTGCAAGTTGAAAATTATATGACCCTTGGATTGCGATGAATAATTAATAAAGATCCTCAATTCAATTATCGGTTTTTTCAAGTTTGCTTCTTTTGATTGAAGGAACATGAGAATAGAAAATCAAAATAAAGATTTTTCAGTGCTTCGCATACGGTCTTATTCAACCCCATGTCTAAATAGGAGTTTTTTCATCCACAACTTCACTTGGCAGCCTATTTAACAAATAAACTGAAGTATAAACAGTTTCTGCCCAAAACGCTTTGCAATGGTTTCATTTCAAGCAAAAAACATTTAGCCATTTCAACAGCAATCATGTTCTTCCTCTTCGAGATTCTATTTTTTCGGTAAATAGCTTACTGTGAACTTATGATCAGTCTTCAAATCTGCACAATAATTATTGAACTCGTTTGAAGTGTATTCACCACCATTATCCGACCGCAAAGCCTTTAACATACGATCACTCTATCTTTCTGCAAAAGAACTAAGTTTCTAAGAAACTGAAAAATATCTGAGACTTTTTACTCAGAAAATACACATAATTCATCCTTGTAGTTATAGATTACCGATAAAGTCCTTGCTAGTGGGAAGGTAAAATTATTGTACTGCTACTGATATTCTCCCTCCGATATGAATAATTACCTCCTTTATGAGGTGTTCACTGTTATTGATTACTTCTTAAATAAAAGGCTACACTAATTACATGATTCATCCTTGGAAACACCCAAGCTATAATTATTTGATATGGAAATGTATTTCAGAGTTTAATATTAAGTATTTACATTGATTTTTGCTTATATGAGGCACATAAGATTGAATATTGTACCGTTTGTAAACGGGCATTATTTCATCATTTTGATTATCATACTAGCATATTTTCTGACCTGTCCTCATTAAAATGGTTGTGGTTAAGTATTATTACTCATTGAGCTAGCGTCTCACTCCTCACTAATTGTTTTTACAGAGAACTCATGTGGTATCGATGAGGATTTCATTAACTATCAAGTGTGATTTGGTAGCATCTGGTGAGCCCCGCATTGCTACGCATGACAAGAGTGTTGGGAAAACGCGGACAAACACAAAAATATATATGGTAAAATTAGTGGAAATAAAATGGGAAAATAATGACACCAAGAATTTTACGTGGAAACCCTTCTAAATAAAGGGGGAAAAATCACGGGCCAAGAGAGGCAACTGATATCGCTATAGCAAGGAATTTTATAATGTGTAGTCACGAATACAATACTCAAAGTGACTACTACACACTCAAAAGGAACAACACTATTTTAGTTTCCACCTTACTAAAATATCGCTCACACTCTATTTTTCTTCAAGACTATTTTTCTTGTATAGTCTATGGAATACCTCATTTTGCTCTCAAAATAATTTTTCTCTCTAATTTGGTGTATTTTTGAAATGAGAAAGGGCTCTATATTTATAGGAGAAATCTACTCCTAATGATGTCACCAGTGACATCACAAAAACACAAGATTTCAACCTTTGCACCTATGAAGATTTCTTGGTAAGATTTTCGTTGAAAAAGAAATAGTGAGATTTGGCTTGTTGCAGCATTTGTTGACTATTAACAATGAGCAACAAACATTAATTCAACATTTTCTGCATTTTAGTTCTCATTATGTTTATCTACAATGGGTATGGACCCACAAATCTCCCCCTCCAGACCCATTCACTGAAAGGATGTATCTTCATCTTCTAGAGAGACCTCATACCCACAAGTTCTTTGCACAACTCGAACTTGTCTTTTGTTATCGTCTTGGTCAGCATATCCGCAGGATTTTCACTTGTTTTGATCTTTTTGACGTTAAATGATTCACTCTCCACTTCTCACATATCCAGTGATATTTGACATCGATGTGTTTTTTTCTTACATGGTAGATGGAGTTCTTACTCAGGTCTATTGCACTCTGGCTATCACAATAGACAATATATTCCATCTGATTCAAACCAAGCTCTTGAAGAAATAGTTTCAGCCATATCTCGCAATATACTCAGCTTCAGTTGTAGATAGTGCAACACACTTCTGCAACTTCGACTGCCATGATATAGCTCCCCCTGAAAAAGTAAACAAATATCCAGTGGTGGATTTTCTGTTATCAAGGTCACCTGCCATATCAGAATCTGTATAGCCTTTCAAAATTGGATTTGATGCTCCAAAACACAAGCATTCATCTAAGTTTCCTCTAAGATACCTGAGTATCCACTTCACAGCTTCCCAATGTTATTTTCCCGGATCTTCGAGAAATTTGCTCACAACACCCACTGTTTGAGCAATATCAGGTCTAGTGCATACCATTGCATACATTAGACTTCCGACAACTAAGGAATATGGAACTTTGGCCATGTTCTCTTTTTCCTCCCTAGCTGTAGGACACATCTTCTTGCTCAAATTCATATGACCAGCAAGAGGTGTACTAACAGGCTTAGCATTCTTCATATTGAAGCGCTCCAGTATACTTTCAATGTACTTCTTCTGGGACAAATAAATTTTCCTTTCATCTCTTAGATGAGTAATTCTAATGCCCAAAATTTTCTTGGAATGACTTAAGTCTTTCATAGAAAAAGACTTACACAACTTTTTCTTCAGCTCGTCAATCTTGAAAGTATTCTTGCCCATAATCAACATATCATCCACATACAGCAAAAGGATGATAAAATCATTCTCAGAAAATTTTTGTACAAATACGCAATGATCTGAAGAAGTCTTCTTTTAGCCTTGCTCACCCATGACAGATTCAAACTTCTTGTACCACTGTCTGGGAGCTTGTTTTAGGCCATAAAGACTCTTTTTGAGTATGCTCACAAAATTTTCTTTACCTTCTACTTTGAAGCCCTCAGGTTGTTCCATATAAATCTCTTCATCTAGGTCAACTTGAAGAAAAGTCGTCTTCACATCCATCTGCTCAATCTCTAAATCAACATAGCAGCCAAACCTAAAATTTTGTGAACCGAGGACATTTTCACAACAGGAGAAAATATTTTGTCAAAGTCAATACCCTTTCTTTGACCAAATCACTTAACAATCAATCTAGCTTTGTATTTGTGCTTCAAGTTGTCTTCTTCAACTTTAACTCTGAACACCCACTTGTTCTTCAAAGCTCTCACGCCTTTGGGCAATTTTACCAACTCATAAGTGTGGTTCTCATGTAGAGACTTCATCTCATCTTGCATGGCTTCAATTCATTTATCCTTGTGCTCATCTTCCATGGCCTCCTTATAACATTCAAGTTCTCCCCCGTCAGTGAGTAACACATATTCATTTAGTGAATAACGGGAGGAAGGAACCGCTGTATTGTGGACCTCCGAGGAGGAATATTTGATTCGTCCACAACTTCATGAGAAATAGGATCATCAATAACAATATCATTGTTATTATCAACATCAACATGTTGATTCGATACATGATTTGGGCACCACCATGATTATCAAGCCTAACAACATCATGTACACTTGTGCGAGGAACTTTATCATGATGAACTATACAATCAAAACTTGAAGATTCTACCTTCTCCGCCTTTGTCAATATCTTCAAATATTTGATTCTCCATGAAAATAATATCACGGCTTCTCACAAGTTTCTTTTCAATTGGATCATATAGCCTGTAACCAAATTCATCTAGGTCATATCCAATGAAGATGCATTGCCTTGTCTTGGCATCTAACTTTAACCTCTCATCTTTCGGCACATGTACAAAAGCATTGCAACCAAATACTCACAAATGGTCATAGGAAACATCCTTTCCGTAATAAACACTATTTGGTACACCACTTTTAAAAGCAACAGCAGGAGATAGATAAATAACATGTGCAACGGTCAATAAAGTCTCACCCCAAAATGAGTTCGGCAACTTTGCTTCAGTTAGCAAACATCTAACTCTTTCCATCAAGGTCATGTTCATCCTCTCAGCCAAACCATTAAGCTGAGGAGTATTGGGAGGAGTCTTCTGGTGTCTAATACCTTGATGCTTGCAGTATTCGTCAAATGATCCACAATATTCACCACCATTATCAGTACGAATACATTTAAGTTTCCTTCCAATTTCTCTTTCAGTTGAAGCCTAAAACTGCTTGAAAACACGTAACACTTGGTCTTTAGTCTTCGAGACATAGACCTAAAGTTTTCTCGAGCAATCATCAATGAAAGTGACAAAGTAGAGTGCACCACCCAATGTCTTTGTCTTCATTGGAACATATAAATCAGAATACACCAACTCAAGCAACTCTGTCTTTCTAGAAGGAGGGTAGGACGTATAAGAAACTCTATTTTGTTTATCAGCCAAGCAGCGCTCACACTTTCCTAATTTAGCACTTTTGAAATTTGACAAAAAATTCTTCTTGGCTAGAACATTAAGTCCTTTCTCACTGATGTGGCTGAGTCTCTTGTGCCATAACGTTGAGGAGTTATCGCTCTCAATCGCATTCACCATATCAACACAAGTAGATACCATAGTCCATTATAGACCACGACGTTTGGTACCACGAGCCACAACTAAGGAACCCTTAATGAGCTTTCATTTTCCATCATCGTTGTTACTAACATATCCTTCATCATCTAAAACACCAACAAAAATTAGGTGCAGACGAACATTAGGAGCATGTTTCACATTGTTCAAAACTAGTTTAGTTCCAACACTAGTTTCCAAACAAATTGTACCAATACCAACCACCCTAGAAACAGTCTCATTACCTATACTCAAGGTTCAAAAATCACCAGGAGTAGAGGAAGAGGAAAAATCCTTCCGTGATGTCACATGAGATGCGGCACTAGTGTCCACAACCCAGATTGACTCATCACAAGCAATATTTATCATATCCGCATCAAGGAGTGTAATAAGATCTTCGGTGGTAACACGGTGGCCAGGCAATTTTCATTGCCATCTTCCTTAGTTTACTCTTTGTTTTTTTTCTCCCTCTTCAAATTCCTGCAGAACTTCTTTATGTGCCCTTTCATGACACAATGATAGCACTCAATATCCTTAAGTCTTCCTCTAGATTTGCTCCTATTTTGTTCTCTATACTGAGAACCATGATTTTTGTTTCTCCCCCTGGGGCCAGTTATCAGGACATCCGACGAAGAAGAACCTTGAGTTTTCTTCTTATATCTTCGTTCAAGACACTACTCTTGGTGGAATCCATAGAGATCACACCATGCGAAGCAGAATTTGACAATGAAGTTCTAAATGTTTCCCAAGAGTCTGGTAGGGAACCAAGTAGAAGCAAGCCTTGAATTTCTTCATCAAATTTGATGCCTATAGCAGATAATTGATTCATGATCCCCTGAAAATTATTCAGATGGTCTGTCATCGGAGAACCATCATGATATTTTAAACTCAACATCTGCTTTATTAAGAACATTTCGTTATTGCTAGTTTTCTGAGCATACAAACTTTCAAGATGCTCTCATAGGATTCGAGAATATGTTTCCCCAGAAATATGGTTCAACACATTATCGTCGACGCATTGCCTAATGAATCCACAAACCTGTTTGTGCAACAGATTCCATTCTGCATCTGATTTTATTATCAGAATTTACAGTGGTAAATACTGGTTTGTAAAAGTTCTTGACATAAAGAAGAACTTCCATTTTCCCTTTCAAAATGGCATAATTAACACCATTCAAAGTAACCATTCTATTTGTTTTGGCTTCCATTATTTTTCCCCAACAAATATTATTATCGCAAATCAAAGTAAATTTTTTCTGATGTGGAAGTTCAAATTGTGCTGCAACCACAGATCATACTCAAATAAAACCTTGGCTCTGATACTAGTTTGTTGGGAAAACGCGGACAAACACAAAAATATATATGGTAAAAGTAATGGAAATAAAATGGGAAAATAATGACACCAAGAATTTTACGTGGAAACCCTTCTAAATAAAGGGAAAAAACCATAGGCCAAGAGGAGCAACTGGTATCACTATAGTAAGGAATTTTACACTGTGTAGTCAAGAATACAATACTCAAAGTGACTACTACACACTGAAAAGGAACAACACTCTTTTGGTTTCCACCTTACTAAAATATCGCTCACACTCTATTTTTCTTCACATACTATTTTTCTTGTATAGTCTATGAATACCTCACTTTGCTCTCAAAATGGTTTTTCTCTCTAATTTGGTGTATTTTTGAAATGAGAAAGGGCTCTGTATTTATAGGAGAAATCTACTCCTAATGATGTCACCAGTGACATCACAAAAACACAAGATTTCAACCTTTGCACCTATGCAGATTTCTTGGTAAGATTTTCGTTGAAAAAGAAATAGTGAGTTTTGTCTTGTTGTAGCATTGGTTGACTCTTAACAATGAGCAACAAACATTAATCCAAAATTTTTTACATTTTAGTTCTCATTGTGTTTATCTACAATGGGTATGGACCCCACAAAGAGAACTATTGATTCGATATGATTTATTTAGTTTCTTTAATAACCCATAGAGTCATTCCATTTGTCATTCCTTTGATTTGAGTCATCATTATAGTCCTTCATATTGTAGTCAAGTGACTAGTTTAGAACTTCTTTTTCATAATTTGGAGATGAATTGGTTTTATTGCGTGATAATTAGATCATTAGTGAGGTAAGGAAAATTCAGGATAGGCCTAAAAACAAAGAAAACTATGCCCGATTTTCTATAGATTTATGTTAAGGCTTGCTTTGGGATTCTTTCCCCTTAGCGCCGATCACAAACCTAATTTGGGGCGTGAAATTTTTCTTTGCTACCTTATCTCCTTCCATCCTTCTATTGTTTTTCACAAGTTGCTTGCATTTATGTTGTGCCTGAAATGCCACTCTGTTATTTCTTATCTCTTATACTTAATCTTTGTTCTTGGGCTTGCAACTTGTTGATCAGTTCCGCAACAGATCAAGTCTTAAAATCACAAGATTTTTCTATTGGTGAAATCTTTTACTCGAACTTTGTTGGTAGTCTTATCATCATCTTCTCCACCACCTTTGAATCGAGAAAGGTTTCACCTAACAACCTTATTTTGCTAAAAATATCCACAAGTTTTTCATAATTCTCTTTTACAGTATGTCCTTATTCCATCCTTAACATCTCAAATTCTCTTTTGAGAGTTAAAAGTTTGACAATCTTCACTCTCTCACTTCCGTGGGAATCTATCTTCTCCTATGCTTCTTTAAGTGTTTCACAAGATATTATTTTTATGGAAATCACATCTGAAAGTGTTGAATGGTGACATGTGAGATTCTTTGATTTCTTTGACTTTGCATCTTGGTAAATCATCATTTGAAACTATTGGATTTGGCCCAAGGGGAGGAGGCTCATCGTAACTTTAAATTGTTTCCCATAAACTAAGAGCTTTGAGATAAGCCTTCATCTTTAGCATCAATATGTGGTAAATTTCTCCTGTAAACATGGGAGGGCCTGCACCCAAAAAGTTGGTGGATAACATGTTACTGTTGCTAGCTCACTCACCTAAGAAGAATTGAAGAAAACCTTATTTCTTTGCCTTCACAGATCCCTTAAGAAAAAGTCCTCTTGATATCACGGTTAGTATTTGAAACTTTAGAGAAAATATAAGGTTCAGCAATAATTTTTTTTGTCATTCATCTTTGCATATTACATAGGTTTTAGACACTTATAGCAATAGAAGCTTTTCAAAAGTTAGAAGAGACCATACCTATCCAAGCACTTTTGACTTTCTTACAGAACTTATTTCATAAAACAAGAACTACCTTTCCTTTTTAAACTAATTAAACATAATATTTAAAAAGAAACCTTTAGACAAAAGAGTACGTCGAAATATATCTCATTTTCAAACAATCTACATGTGCAACTATGATTTATACATATATAAAAGTTAATTTTCATATGCCGATTGTTATTATGTTTTCATTATAACAAGTAATTATTTTGTTTTATCTTTGCAGGTGTATACCGTGGAATTGACAGTGATTACTAGTTATCCTAATGAAGACATAGGTTAAGTTAATTTGATATAACTTCAATAATATACTAATTCATACTACAATAACTATTTGATATATACGCAATGATAAAAAAAAAATTGTATAAGAAAACATTATATATTTGTTGACTATGTACAACTCCCGTCTATAGTGTTAGCGACCGAAGTAATAGAACACATTTCTAAAGAAATTTTTGTATCTCTCTTCAAATTAAAGGTAACATTTCAACTTCACTTGATAGTGATTTTCAAGTGTAATGTACTTTGCAACAAAAATGCATAATGATTGTACTATTCATCATTTGTGGGGTTTATCCCAACATCCATCTCAGTTTTAGAGGCTTCATAGATAGACAGCAGATGTTAGTCCTTTGAGTCTTTTTAGTATTATATCTTATTGTTAAGACTTGGGTTGCCAAATTTTGGCCAAGTTTGAATGTTCAGTTTTAAAAACACTCTCAATTATTACATGCTTTCAATTGAGTTAAGTTTAATGATTATTGTCTTTCGCTGAGTTAAGTAAGTCGGGCCAAGGGTTCACTTGAGGCTAGCAATGGTCATCGAGTGTCGCTCACGGCCAGGGTGTAGACTAAGGCGTGACAAACTTGTTATCAGAGCACAGAGTTCAAAAGTTCTAGGGAGTCTATTAATTCGTGTCTGTAGAAACCTAGTTAATGGTGTGAATCGCGCGACATCTATGATTAGGAGCCTGCAACATTTAGGAAATTCCTCACTTCTTTCGTACTTACTTTGTGCATTTGAGTTTACTTCTAAAAATTTTCTTTTTAACTCGTGCTTACGCGTAACAAAATGTGAGGTAGGCTTTGCTTGAAGAGACCTTTTTGGGGCGTTTCTTAACCCCGTGAGCAAAGAGATGGTTGCCGACATGAGGAGCATGATGAGTTTATTCGTCATTATCAGGTAAGGAAATTAAGGAAGCCATACTAGTAGGTGTCATGGACATAGAAAGGCTGATGATCCATGTGCAACAAATTGTGAATTAAAAAACTAGGAGAGAGAAGAGTTAAGAATAAGAAGGTTAAGACATAAGGAATGTGTTTGGGCAGCAATAGAGTAATGTAAACTTGTTTTCTTTTTAACAGAAGAAGAAAGGACTTGCTCCAGCACCTGCTGAAAGAAGCAATGTGTCTGCAATAGTCAGAATACTCATAACTTCAAAGCTAGACTTGCACATTCGCAAGGTAGTAAGGCAAAAAAGGTTACTAAGAATCATGCATGTGCTAAGTGTGTTTAGAACCACTCAAAGGTCTATTATGGTGGTTCCACAGGTTGCTTCAAATGTTGCCAGAATGATAATTTTATAAGAGAGTATCCTAAGGAAAGACAGAAAAATGGTAAATATGGCAATAAAACCTAATATTCTTCAATTGCTTTAGCAGATAGAGCTGCATCTAAATGAGCTACTTTAGGGGAAGTCGGACCTTCTTTATGCTATCACTAGTCGTCGAGATCAGAGGATTTGCCAGATGTTGTCACTAGTTATAATCCAAGTCTTCAATTTTGATGTTCTTCGTGAGCAACTCCTTGAGCCCTTCAGTGTTCCTACACTAGTTGGTTAGTCTATTCTAGTAGAGAAAGTCAATCATGATTGTACATTTTGCGTCAATCACATGAATACCATGGATAACATGTATGTACTAGCTTCACTCATGTTATGCATCAATAGATTGTAAAAATTCTAGTGTTCAAGTTCCAATTTCCAGTGAATCAGTTATCGATTTCAAAAGCAGTTCAACAGTGCCTAAGGGTCATTTCATTAGTACCTTAAGGAAGGAAAGTTAGTTTCTAATGGATATGTCTTTCACTTAGTCCGAGTTAATGAATCTAGTGTTGAGATACCTCTTATTCAGTCAGTTTCAGTAGTAAATGAGTTTTCAAAAGTTTTTGCAGATGATTTACCCGGAGTCCCTCCTAGGAGAGATAGACTTAGGTATATATATTCTTCTAGATACTCGTCCTATATCTATTCCTCCATACATAATGAAACTAACATAGTTAAAAGAGCTTAAGGAGCAGTTAAAGGACCTCCTAGAGAAAGATTTGATTCGACCAAGTGTCTCACCTTGGGGCGCTCCGGTCTTATTTATGAAGAAAAAGGATTGTTCCCTTAGGATGTGTATAGATTACCGTCAGTTGAACAAGGTTACCATTACAAACAATTAAACTCTTCCAAGGATAGATGATTTATTCAATCAAATTCAGGATGCCACCTATTTTCTAAGATAGATCTCAGATCTGGCTACCATTAGTCAAGAGTAAGGGAATGTGATATTCCAAAGACTGCTTTCAGAACTAGATATGGGCATTATGAGTTTTTGGTCATATCCTTTAGGTTGACCATTGCGCCTGCAACATTCACGGACCTTATCAATAGAGACTTCAAAACGTTATTTAGATATGTTTGTTATCGTTTTCATTGATGACATACTAGTCTATTAAAGGAATGAAGAAAATCATGTTAGTCATCTAAGAATAGTTCTTCAGAATTTGAAGGATAGAAAGTTGTAGCCAAGTTCTCTAAGTGTGAGTTTTGTCTTGAGTCTGTGGCATTCTTAGGTCACATAGTTTCTGATGATGGTATTAGAGTTGATACTCAAAAGATTTAGGCAGTGCAAAATTGGCCTAGACCCACATTTCTAACTAATATTAGGAGTTTCTTGGGTTTGACTGCTACTACAAAAGATTTGTAGAAGGTTTCTCGTCTATTTCGTCTCCTTTGACAAGGTTGATTTAGAAAATAATCAAGTTTCAATGGTTTGAAGCTTGTCAAAAAAATTTCAGGAATTGAAGAAAAGGTCGACGACTACCTCAGTTTTGACTTTACCGGAGGGTAATAAAGGCTTTGTGGTGTATTGTGATGCATCTAGGGTTGGTTTGAGTTGTGTACTAATGCATAATGACAAGGCTATAGAATATGCCTCCAGGCAATAGAAAGTTCATGAGAAGAACTACCAAACTCATGACTTAGAGTTGGTTGTTGTAGTATTTATGTTGAAGATATGGTGTCACTATTTGTATGGGGTTCATGTTGATGTATTCACTGATCACAAGAGCTTACAATATGTGTTCACTCTGAGAACATAATCTCAGACAAAGTAGGTGGTTAGAATTGCTTAAAGATTATGACATGAGTATTATTTACCACCCAGGTAAGGCTAATGTGGTTGTTGATGCCTTGAAAATGTTGTACATGCGTAGTAACACCCATATTGAATAAGAGAAGAAATAACTAGCAAAAGATGTGCATACACTTGCAAGCTTAGGAGTCCGACTCATGGATTCCACAGAAGGAGGAATGGTGGTGATGAATGAGGCTGAATCATCATTATTGTAAAAAGTGAAAGAGAAGAAAGGCCAGTTGAAAACAAATATTCATAAGCAAAAGGTATTAGCTTTTGAACAAGAGGGAGATGGTGTATTGATATATCAAGGTAGACTATGTGTAACAATGGTGGATGGAAACATATATTTTGGTGGAACTAACCAAAACGTATCCCTTTTCTTGCTCAAAACTCTTTCGTAAAGCTTAGTTTCCTCTTAACTTAAATCTGAAAACATTTATCAACTCTTAGGGAATGCTTGCAGTACATCAAAAATGATCATTAGCAGCAATTAATTCTTAGTTGCCGCTAAATATATATTTTCAGCAGAAATCAGCACTCTTTGTATATGTCCCTAAAGCTTTTGACGACATTGATTCTCATGGCACTTAACTAATGCCGATAAAGACTTAAACGCTCTTCATTAATGTCTATATTTATTGCCGCTAAAAGATGTTTATGTTGTAGTGTTAGTTCCCTTATAGCTTTTGAAAAATGAACTCAACTCTTAGGGAACACTAGTTCCCTTGTATTACTTTGAAGGAATATCTTTAACTCTTTAATCTTTACTTGAACTGAAACTTGAGCCTTAAAATGAAGTTAAAATGTTTAATGAAGACTCTTGAAACTTTAAGAACTTTTCTTTGACTTACTTTTTAACTTCTAAACGTAACTCTTAACTTTCCTTGAATTGAAGTATGTATTCAAGGTTCATGATCTCATGTTTATGGATGATTTCATGATTTTCAACTTGGAGGGTTCATGCGAAATTATGAGCATGAACTACTCAACTCGAGAACCCAAAGGTACTTATCATCTCAAGATTATTCGACTTATAGGGTTTATGTGAAATTATGGGCATGAACAATTCAACTCAAGGATTTCATGGGTCACATGCAATAGTCCCATGATTAGAAATATAATTTCAAAGGTGTTAGAAATAACTCAAGACTTAGAACTTGGAGATACTACTCCTCTTAATGATACTCAATTTATGGAAGTCATGCAGAAGTTAAGGGCATGAACAGCTCAACTTGAGTGTCTAAGTATCTAGATGGAACTCATGTATTAAAATCTTTTCATTCTCTTACTTACTTCCTCAAAACTAAGTTCAAATCAATGGTATACATCAAAGTTCAAAATTGAACTCAAAAGCTTTCTTGGACTTTACTCTTAACTCCCTCTATTGAATGTAAATTATGAATTGAAGAGTTTTGGTTCATAGCATAGAAACTCTCATGGTGAAAAGGTAGACTCATGAATAGTTCTCATACTCACTTGCTCAACTCTTGAAACAAGTTACTAGAAGTTGTAGAAGACTCCTCAAAAGGACTCAAAGGGACATTCTTAGTATGCTCAAAAGAATTCTCAAAACTTAACTCTCAACTATACATTGAATTTGAATTATGAATTCAAGGTTATTATCATTTTAGGACTGATTTTAGGTGTTTAGAAGTAGCTTAAACTATTTAGAATGAAAAATTAGTAAAGGTGCACTTTGAATGAACTCAAACGGAGCAACCGGAGGCAAACTGATATGGCAGGCGACCCTGGAGCTATGGGTTGCATAGGGGAAAGACTCTGAGGTACAGAGGAAGGATTGGGGCACTCTGGAAGGCGCATCGCTCCAGGCCCCAACCTAGAAAATCTGCCAAATTTCTTTGCTCGTTTCTCAACCTAACTCGCCTAAAATCGAACGGTTTCTTCCCCAATCACTTGGATTCGATTACTTAACTTAATTAAAATATAATATACTAAAAAAAATAGTCAAATTACTCAATTTAATATCAATAAATCATCAAAACCCTAACACCACAAGATTTAGAATGAACTTCAAGAACACCTATCAAGAACTCATCAAGAACTCTAATCTTTCAATTTTAAGAATGAAACTTCGCTAAAAATAACATGATTGACATGTGGGTGAACTAACCCAACATTATGGAAGCTTAAATACCCCTTAGATATTAAACCCATGATGAAAATCGGCAACTAACTCATGAACGTCGATGTATGCCTTAATCATTTCCTCTTTTAACTTCTTTTCTCTTCTTGTCTCTTCTTGAACTCTCAACTAAAACCCTAGGCGTATATTAGGATTATAAAACTGAACCTGAAATTATTAGACCCCTAAAATATTACTAAAAACAAATTAAATCTGATTGGATAAGGAAAGGACCAAAATACCCCTCATATTTTCGACTAACTTTCCTTAACTGGACAACCTAACTTCAAAAGGTCATATCTCATCATCCGAACTCGAAACTTAGCAAACTTGGTGGATTTGGATAGATAATTCAAAGATTTTTCCTATGGTATCTTTTAACAAGCCTAACTCATCATGTACTGGAAGTTATGGTTATTTGAAGTTGACCCAAAACTCATACTTAACTTAACTCTCAAAAGTTCAGATTTTGCTATTACTAATTTATTTCTTTTTTGGAACCCTTGGTGATAAATCTAGTAAAATCTCACTCATTACGATGAACGGTTCGAGTCTTAGTTCAAATTTTTTTCTAGGGTGTTACATTTAGTCAGTTTAATCCTAGAAACATAACTATAACTTACCTAAGTCAAATAATTAATCAAAACTTAGAAATTAGAAGCGAAAGAGAAGAAAGAGTCAACCTAACACTAGCTCCAAGAATGCGTTAAGTTTTCATCGGTTTCAGCCCCGAAATCAAAAGATTTCTCTGTCGAATTCATCACCAGGTATGTGGGATTTCACTAAGGGGTTCCTTTCATCCATTAGGTCCCTAGATTTCAGTCAGATTTTTGATTCCTTTATCATGATTAATCCTAGGTTTTTTAAAAATTTAGCAGATCATCATGAGCTAGTTGTTTACAAGTTACAAATCAGATTATCATGTTATTACTTTGTTTCTTGTATGAATTTAAGAACCCTAGCGATGTATTTCTTTAGTTCTTGAATTACACATGCTAAGTTAGATAGTTCAGTATTTCAGATGTACATGCCTCATTTTGAATGTGTCATTATCAGTTATTTATGCACATTCTCAGTTTGCATGTCATTTTGAGCTAACCAGTATATTATAGAAATTCAGTCATAATACGTTAATCGCTTAATATATTCGGAGTAGGATCATACCGAGTTGGACTAGGATTCAGCGTACACATATAGTCCCAGAACTACGAGTCATGTAGGTTGTAAGTCTCCTTCGTGGGCATCATTTTAGTGATCATGCTAGCATGCCTCTATACCTTTGGCCGAGTATATTGAATCCTTTCGATGGGGCGTATACATCTAATTCCACATTTAGCTCATGTGATTTTATCATCAGTTATTAGTAGCTCCTACAGTCCAGTTAGACTCCATTACTTAACCATGTTTCAGTATTCAGCCTTAGCATGTTAGAACATGGTCGTTCCATTCAGCTTAATCATGTTTAGTATTTCAGTATGTATATCATGTTCTATTTATGCTCTTGTTTTGCTTGTTTTAGTTATATGTTTATTTCAGCTTTATTCTACTCCTTATGCTCAATACCTTCCAAGCACTAACGCATATATTACGCTACATCTTCTCGTGATGTAGGTTGGGGTCTCCAGCAGTCAGACCACGCATAGATCGGTTCCTGATCTTCATTTCAGCAGCATCAACTGTGAGTCTTCATTCTTCGGAGACTAGTGACATGTTTAACTTTATCATTTTTAGTCTTTAGTTTATGTTTTTGATAGATCTAGTTGGGGCATGTCCCGACATTTCTAGTCAATTTAGAGGCTTATTTCATACATAGTTAGATTCAACTTAGTAAATGAGTTTGATATTTCTCTTTGTATTAAACTCTCAATTTATCATATATTCAGTTTAGTATATGGCTATTCCCCATCACTTTCATTTTCATCATCTTTAAGTTCCGCACATTTTTATTGATCATTTTATCTTTAGTATGCTCATTTCATGCCAACTAGGTTAGCTTGGGTCACTTATGATCATAGATCTCATGTCCGCGTCTTCGAGATAGCTCGGCGCGTGACAATCATAGATCTCCTAGGTCTTTCATTTTAAAGGTGTCTTCTAGAATTCCTTTTGTTGCCTGAATAAGGCTGAGATCGTTTCCAGTGCTCATCATGTCATCTACATAGAATAAAATTATCACCAAGGATGCACCAGTCCTTTTTATAAACAGTGAATAGTCTAAATGACTTTGAGCAAAGTAAAGTTTGATGAGAGCCTCCTAGAGTTTTACATTTCACTGCCTAGGAGCTTGTTTCAACTCGTATAGTGATTTAATGAACCAACATGTTGGTTTCTCCCCAGCACATTAAATCCCTTAAGAACCTGAAATCCCCGAGGAAGTGTCATATAGACTTCTTCAAGTAAGTCACCCCTGAAAAAATGCATTAAAACATCTATTTGATGGATATGCCATTTATCAGTTGCAGCAAGGGCTAAGATACTTCTGTTGGTAACCATTTTAACCACTGGTGAGAAGGTTTCCTGGTAGTATAGGACCTCCCTTTGATTTAACCCTTTACAAACTAATCTACCTTTAAATCTATCAACCTCACCAGAATCTTGGTATTTGATTTTAAAGAACCACTTGCAACCAATAGCTCTCTTGCGTCTAGGTAATGGAACAATTGTCCAGGTTTTGTTGGCATCTTGGTCTGTTATTTCAGCAGACATTGCTTCCACCCATCTAGGATCTGTACTAACCTCCTCAAAGAGAAGGTTCCACATCAGTACCAAAGTGCGGAAGAAATGCTTGATAGGAAGGGGTCAAATATTCATAGTCAAGATAATGGTCAATGGAATAGATTGTCTTGGAGTTATGGTTGAGCTTAACAGAAGCTACATAGTCCTTAATCCATGAAGGTGCTTTGATGCACCTCGATCAGGCATAATTGGGGAAATAGTGGGATCGGCTCAACGTGAACAGCTGGATCAACAAGAGTAGTGATAAGAGTAATGATAGCAGGATCAATGTATGAGGAAAAAGTGGCGGGAAGTAGCCTCCATGTAGTAGAAGCTGGAACAATAATAGGGAAACACAGACTCTCTGAACATAACATTCCTATGGAGGTCTTTGGTGTGTTCATTATATCTCATGTGTATGACAACTACATCTCTATGCTAAAATTCGTCCTGAATATGCATATTTTTTGCAAAACATAAACAACTTAAGACCCTCATATATTGCAGAGAAGGCTTTACTTTGTGAAAGGCTTCATAGGGAGACTTACCATGCAATACATGTGCAACAAACCTTTTAATGATGTAGGCAGCACCAAGAAAACAATGACCCCAAAATCTTATAGGTATGTGCCCTGCAATTTGATTGCCCTTGCTATTTCCAGTTTATCTTTTCTCTCAACAATCCCATTTTGTTGTAGAGTGTTAATACAAGTTCTTTGAGGAATAATACCTACGCAGGTGAACAATTTGTAACATTCAACATTAACAAATTCAGAACTATTATCATTTTTGATAGTTTGAACCGAGGAATTAAACTGAGTTTTCACCAGAACGGAGAAGTTTATCAACACAACAAGAACATCACTCTTCAATTTGATATGAAAGAACCACAACATTCTACTACAATCATTAAGAACAGTTACAAAGAATCTATTATCATCATGAGCGGGAGTGTCAATTAAGTCCTATGTAAGTATTTAACTTTGCCAAAAAAAGCAAATGTTTTTTTTTTGTGGAATTTCAGTTCAATTTTTTTTTGTGTTTTTTTCTTTTGATGAGAATATGACTAGCCTATTCCTGAAAATAGGTATATTTGAGGCACATTGTGGAAGATTAGCAGCGCATGCAAGGAAACATGTATGTGTTATTGCCAATATCTTCAATGCAATGCTGGGATTACGAGTGAGAAAATGTCTGCTCAAGCATGTTCAAGTTAGTAGAGGATACTCTTGGCAGTTGGCAAATACTATGTTTTGCTCAGTTCTATCCAAGCTCAATTTTGTTTGTTTATTTGGGGGAAATAATGAATCTTTTAGCATATGTAAATCCCATGAACTCATTAACCTGAGTTATTGTACACCATTCTAGCCCTTCGAATTTACAATTTTTTTAAAAGTGGTAAGTGAGGAGAGTGTATACAATCATAAATTTTAAAGTTAAACAGTTTAAAATTTTCGAGTTTTTGAAGTTGTGTTTGTACATTCATTTTACTTGAATTTTTTTAAAGTTCTGTGAGTGAAATGTCCTAAAAGCTAGAGAAGTTGAATAAAATAAATATCAGAGAAAATCCTATCAAATTGGTCAAATAATTATTTAAAGATATAGTCAACTAACTATTTAAACATAATTCTCAAAAGATATTGTCAAACAAACATTTACACAAAAATTGATATCCTCATAATCTATAACCAAATTAATGCTAGTGCAATATATAATTGTCAAGTTCTTGACATCTTTTCTATAAATTTGTCATACACCAAGCTCAATATTCTCCATCTTAGCTGATTGGTTTGTTTGTTAATTTAAAAAACAATGATATATAGGTATAATATTGTTGGTGTATTTTTCCTTGTTTTGGTCTCAATATCTGTTAATACTGAAGGTCATAGTATCTCTCAATTCTTAACCCGAAAAACAAAAGGAACCAAATGGGCTGTCCTAGTCGCTGGGTCTCGTGGCTGGATTAATTATAGGCATCAGGTTATCATCCTAAATTATTCTTTTTTATATATATAGCCTAACAATTTTTTTATGATCCAATTCCTTGTAAACATTAATTACTAGTCTTGGTGATGGATAGATGACATTATTGATGTGAATGTTTTACTACGATGTGAATGTTTGATGATTTAATTATTTGTGGTAACTGAAGTGATCCGATTATATCTTCATCAACATCTATCAGTTTTTTCTTGTGTTTTGTGAATCATGTGACTATTATTGATTGTTTATGTTTCCTATAGGTCTTGAGATAATTGAATTTGGTTGTCCTACAATTAGTGCCTGAAGATGATTCACACGAACCACAAAAAAATCAAGAAATTCACAAAATGTAAAGTTGAAAAATCTAATACTTTTATTTGACTTAAAACTTTAAACTCTTTTTGTATTTGATAATATCAAATTACTACCAACTTATAGTCCCAAAACGCATTATTTTACCATAGTTTGTGTCTAATAGGCATACATTGAATGAAGTCACAGAGAGTAATAAAGTTCAAGCAAGTGTTAACTACCTAGAAATTCTCACCCAAAAAAAGAAGAAATACATTTTAATCAAAATAAAAAGAAGAAATAAGAACTATATACCCACACTCTTATTTTATCTTGAACTCTAAAAAAATCACTTACATATTCTATAAAAAATTTCTGTCAATTCACTTAATATGTACTAAAGAAAATTACTCTAATCAAATTTAACACACTTTTTAGCCGTTCAAAAACTAAATTACCTTTCTACAAATGAAAACAATGTAACTTTAAAATACTATTTCATAGTTGATAAATGATTTATTGTTGATCAGGATTAATACAATTAAAAATTTTTAAGAATATCTATTTCTGTTTTAAATTTTGTGTCAAGTCAAACAATTCATCATAGCTACAAAAATGTGAATGTAACTTGATTGTATAATTTCAGGCTGATGTGTGTCACGCTTACCAAATATTGAAGGCTGGTGGTCTTAAGGATGAGAACATCATTGTATTCATGTACGATGATATTGCTAACAATACAGCAAACCCTAGACCTGGTGTCATAATCAATAACCCACATGGTCATAATGTTTATAAAGGTGTCCCAAAGGTTTGTTCTTTTTGTGTTCAATTTTTGGGAAGTTTCAAGATTATTAGAGTGTTTGTTAGCTAATGAAGGTTTTCTCTTCTCTTTTTGTTGAGGCAGGATTATGTAGGTGATGATGTTAATGCTAAAAACTTTTTCAGTGTCATCCTTGCCAACAAAAGTGGTGTTGTTGGGGGAAGTGGTAAAGTTTTGAAGAGTGGTCCAAATGACCATATCTTCATATACTATACTGATCATGGTAGCCCTGGAATGATTAGTAAGTATCTTATTTGCATTAATTTTGTTTACTCAACTAATACACCTTTTGTCCCAATTTATGCGTCTTACTTTCCTTTTTGGTCTGTCAAGTTTCTTTTTACATTTAGTAAGTTTTTCAATTTTGATATTCCATATGCAAGTTTAACACCACAAGATTAAAAAGTCTTAAACTTTGTGACACTTAAATTGGGACAATGGAAGTAGTTATTATCTCAAAAAGTTAGTTTGTTTGTTAAAAAGAATTGGAATCGAGAAGAAATGTGACTTTCTGACATAATAAACTTATTACTTGAGTGATTGTGTGAGAAATGAGACCCTATTTTGAAGTTGTGAAAATGTAACATTCTAATAAGATATTCCAAAATCAGGATTGAATGTTATACACTTGGTTATCGAATGTATGGATAATGGGAAAATTTCCGTCTAATGACATAGTTAGGCAATTGGAAAATTAAGCTAATGCTCGTTACAAATCAAAGCTTGCAATTTGTGATACTTTGGAACTGATATATGCATAATTGTTTTCTTGTTTATCAGCAATGCCAAGTGGAGAACCGATTTATGCAGATGAACTATTTAACATGTTGAAAAAGAAGCATGTATCAGAGACGTATGACAGACTGGTAACTTGCTTGCTTTAGTTTTTTCAAGCTTTCTTTCCCTTTGCTCAAATGTTTGATCAATAAATTTAAAATTTGTATTTTATGTTGGATGATGTTCAGGTGTTTTACCTAGAAGCCTGTGATTCTGGAAGCATGTTTGACGGTATTCTCCCCAAAGGACTTAATATATATGCCATGACTGCATCTAAACCTGATGAAAATAGTTTTGGCACATACTGTGGTGAGAGTACTCCTGTTGATTCCTGCTGGGGTCAGTGCCCCCCTCCCGAGTTTAAGGGTATTTGCTTAGGAGACTTGTTCAGTGTTACCTGGATGGAAGATAGGTATAAAGAATTTTTATAACCTTTGTTCTCATAGTCCACATTGTTAGAAAAAAGAATAAATTCTAGTAAATTTTTTTCTGATCATTTATACTTTGAAATGTTGTATTATGTCAAACTAATTATTGTTTGCACCTATGAACAGTGATGTACAAGATAGAAAAACTAACACCTTGCATGGGCAGTATATTCGAGTAAGAGTTTATACTGTTATATATGGACAAATATTGCATATGTTTTAAGCAATTTGTTTGGGCAATGCCTATGTTTTCTTTTATTCCATTTTCATGAAAGATTTATGATTTCATTTTGTCGCTCAGGTTGCAAAAAGAACTGCTGCCAACTTAACATATGACAAGTATGGCTCCCATGTCCAAGAATATGGTAATAAAGTGGTGAGTTTTGATCCTCTTGCTGCATATATGGGTGAAACTTCCAAAAATCACAGTCATGACTCTGTGGATGCAAAGTCATTCTCAACATCATCATCAAGGAATGTGGATCAGAGAAGTACTGAACTTTTCTATTTGGTCACAAAAGTATGTTCTCTACCTCTTTTTGATGGACAATTCATCTTCCTATACATGATTTAGTAATGTTCTTTCTTAATGTTTGCAGCACCAAAATGCTCCTGAAGGCTCTGATGAGAAATATGAAGCTCGTGTGAAACTAAATGAAGTTATGTCACAGAAAAGTCAAGTTGACAACAATGTAAAACATCTAGGGGATCTTCTTTTTGGTGCTGAAAAAGGTAATGAGATACTACACAGCGTTCGACCTGCTGGACAACCACTTGTTGACAACTGGGATTGCCTTAAGTCTTATGTAAGTATTTAACATGGTGATAAAAGCAATGTTTTCTTTGTTATTTCAGTTCAATTTTCGTGTTTTGTTCTTTTGATGAAAATATGACTACTCAACTCTTTATAATAGGTCAAGATATTTGAAACACATTGTGGAAGATTAACAGTTTACGGAAGGAAACATGTACGTGGTATCGCCAACATCTGCAATGCTGGGATTACAAGTGAGAAAATGGCTGCTATGTCTGCTCAAGCGTGTTCAAGTTAGTAGAGGGTACTCTTGGGAGTAGGCAAATATTATGTTTTGCCAGTTTGTATTAACAGATAGCTACATTCAGAAAAGGCTTCTTAGAAGCAGATCTTTGCCTTGTATCCATGTACTAAAGCTTTGTTTTCTGAATAATAATGCCCTTCAAACTTTTTATGCATTTAAAAAGTCTTGTTCAGTTCCATCCAAGCTCAATTTTGTTTGTTTATTTGAAGAAAATGATGAAGCATTTAGCCGCTACTAAATGCATATGTAGATCTCATCAACTCATTAACCTAAGTTATTGTACACGACTCTAGTCCTTCTTACTTATTTTTTAAAAAAAAAAATAGTAAGTGAAGAGAGTTGTATACAATCATAATTTTGTCCATGTATTTGGTATGACTAGGGATGGCATAATGGATAAATAATATGGGTATCCTTTCATATTATCCATTTTAAATGAATTGGGTATCCAACTCATTTAAAAATGGATAAAAAATGAGTAATACCCATATTATTCATTAAAAAGTGGATAGTTAAATGGATAAAATAGGTAAAAACAAAAAAAAACATGATATAGGATTGGGTAGTAAGAAATTTTTTTTAAAAAAAATTCTATAAAAAAAATGAAACTCTTTTTACATTTGATTTGGAAAAGGGGATGGTAGGGGATAGGGGTGGGGTAGGGTGGGGTGGGGAGCTGGTAGGGAGTAAGGGCTAGGGGCTAGTAGGCGGTGGGGG
>NC_028644.1:57741640-57768737 GCF_001406875.1 Solanum pennellii
GTGGAAATTTATTTATTTATTTTTTCACATTTTCTTCTCTTTTTTTTTTTTGGAGGGGGAGGGGGTGATAGGGGTGGAGTGAAGTGCTAATTTTTCTTTTTTTAAAAGTTTTAACAAGATCTCTAATATAACATGGTAAAATAGTTACCCATATTATTCATTGGGTAACTAGTTTCTACCCATTTAAAATATATATATGAGTCGAATCGAGTAACTTACTCATTTTTATTTAACTCGTTTTTTGATCGACTCATAGTCGACTCAACTGGCTCGTTTGCAACTCCTAGGTTTGACGAAGAATATTTGCCAAAAGAAATGGAAAACATATCATATCCATAGTGAAGAAAAAGATCTACAGTGTGTTCTTTGTTCTTCATATAAATATTATATACAATTTCATTACGGGCGTGTTTCCTACGAAGGAAAATGTTTTCTTGAAAAACAAGTGGATTTGTAATGACTCAGAAAATAAGTTTCGAATATTTTATAAAATTACCGCTTTACTCATCTTAATAGTTATCCCGGTCACTTTAGATCAATGAAGAAGTTGATATGAAAATTTTTGAATTATTTATTAATACGACTGTTTAGTTGATGGGTGATTTTAAATAGTTAATTTAAGTTGGTGTTAATGGGTCAGTGTCATAATTTATTCAATATCCTATACTATTTGACCTATATTAAAATAAGTTAGCAGAGCTTAATATTTTAATCCACAATTTGTGAAAAAGGAAAGAGAGAGGTAGAAGCTCACCAATGCGGCAAAAAGCAGTGATGCGGTATCACCACGTTAAGAATGAGTAGGTATCCACTAAAAATTCTTTATTCTTGATTATCCAAATCACTTTTCTTGTAGAAGGTCACATGTGTAAGATATTGGAGAAATTATTATAAAGTTATATCGGGTAATTTCAGTGTAAATTGTGGGACGGTTGACGGGTGCAAGGTTGAAGCAATAGGGTGTTGCCAATGATTGTTTAGCCACTATTATGGATAATGATTATCCAATGATTAATATTAAGGGACTTTGGTTTGAAAATAAAAACAAAGGAATCAAATTGGATTCCTCTTGCTGCTACAACGCCAGTTTGCTGGGAAGTTACTTATAATTTTCTTGAAATTTCTTTTTGATGTCATTGGAATTATGTTATTCAGAGGAATTAAGATTTAAATTTAGGCTTGAAACTTGGGAACTTTATTATAGATTTGGGTAAGTTTTTGGGTCTACATTAGACACATATAATACGTGTGTTGTCAGTTTTAAAATATTAGTGTGATTACTTATGGAATAGATTTCATTTATCTGGAAGTCCAATGAAAGGATAAGACTCAAGACCCAGAGTGATTGTTCGACTATTTGAGGCAAGTGGATTTCTAAACCCTTGTTAAGTGTATGAAATTCATGTGCTTCGTTATAATATGTGTTTTGGGGTAATGAGATTTGGTGATGGGTTGACTTGTCCATATCGATTAATTATAATGATGAAAAATGGGTGATAAAAGGCAATGTAATTAATTGTTGGCGTGTGATGGTGTTAAGAATGGTTTGAAAGGCTTATTGACTCATTGTCGATGTTGTGTCACGATTGTGTTGTTGTGAATTGTGCATTAATATGAAAGTGGTCATCTCCAAATTATTTGTATGAACATGTCATTTGCATTGTTCTGAGACATGATTGTGACGAGTATAATGTGAATTGAGAAAGAGTAAGAAATTAAAAAGGATGTACCATTTCTAAGGACGTATCGCGCGCCGTGACGGATACTATATTTCTAGGGATATATCGTACGCCGTGATTGATACCGTATATTGAGGGATGTATCGCTCGCCGTGATGGATACTATTATCGAGGAACGTGCCGCGCGCCGCGACGGATGCATGGACAGATATGTCTCTCATGGGTCCATGACTGAGAGACACCGGGTGTGTATCACTAGGTCAGATATGCATCACTATACCTGAAATTGCATTCCATTGCACTGCACATCTTTATCATTAGTGAACTTGATATTGCGTTTTGTTGATCTTGTGAGTGTCTTTCTGTGGAAGATGTGATTGATGAATAGTGAGTTTGTTGTAGAGGAATATATAATTGTTAAATTATTGTTGTTGAATTGTGTGTTGTGTAAATTGTGAATTGTTAAATTGGGCTGGTCGTATGTAGGTTGTAGTTGTGGAAGTTCAGTTGGGATGTAAGGAGTATGTAACACCCCGAAAAATTTTTGAGCTAAGACTTGAACCATACTTCGTAGTGAGTAGGCCTTTGCCAAGGAATTTAAAATTTCTTAAGTATTAAGATCAATAGATGTAGCACCTTGAGTTCCAAAAAGAGATAAATTGGAAATAGGAAAATCTGAAATTTGGAGAGTAAAATTAAATATGATTTTTAGGTCAACCTCAAACGACCATAACTCCTACTACATGATGAGTTAGGTGTTCTACCAAGTTTGTTAAGTTTCGAGTTCGGATGAGCAAGATATGGCCTTTTGAAATTAGGTTGTCCAGTTAGGGAAAATTAGCCGGAAATAGTGAGGGGCATTTTAGTCTTTTTCTTATCCAATCATATTTAATTCATTTTTAATAATATTATTAGGGTCTAATCCTATTAGGTTCAGTTTTATAATCCTAATATACGCCTAGAGTTTTACTTGAGAGTTCAACAAGAGAAAAAAAAGAGAAAAAAGGAGAAAAGAGGAAATGATGAAGGCGTGCGTCAACGTTCTTGAGTTTAGTAGCGGATTTTCGCCATTGGTTTAATACCTAAGAGGTATGTAAGCTTCCATAGTGTTGAGTTAGTTCACCCACACGCCAATTATATTATTTTCAGCGAAATTTCATTCTTGAAGTTGAAAGATTAGAGTTCTTGATAGGTGTTCTTGTAGTTCATTCTAAATCTTGTTGTGTTGGGGTTTTGATGATTTCTTGAGATGAAATTGATTAATTTGAGTGTTGTTTTCGGTAGATTGGACTGTTATTAAGTTAAGTAATCGTATTCAAGTGATTGGGGAAGAAACTGTTCGATTCTAGGCGAAATAGGATGAGAAAACGAGTTAGAAACTTGCTGGATTTTCTGGGTTGGGGCATGGCGCGATGCGCCTTCCAGAGCACCCCAAACCCTCCTCTAAACTTTAAGAGTTGGCGCCCCACGCCACCCATAGTGCCAAGGTCGCCTGCCCTATCAAGTTTTTGTTTCGTTGCTCCGTTTGAGTTCGTTTAAAGTGCACCTTAACTCCCTTTCGATTCTAACTACTCTAAGCTATTTCTAAACACCTAAAATCATTCCTAACATGATCATAACCTTGAATTAATAATTCAAATTCAAGGTAGAGTTGAGAGTTAACTTTTGAGAATTCTTTTGAACATTCTAAAAAAAAATTGGATCATTTTGTGGAGTATTCTACAACTTTTAATAACTTGTTTCAAAACTCGAGCAAGTGAGCATGAGAGTGAGGAGAATGTATTCATGATTTTACACTATCAAATAGATCTTTCATATCATGAACCATAACTCTTGAATTCATAATTCACATTCAAGAGAGAGTTAAGAGTAGAGTTCAAGAAAGCTTTTGAGTTCATCAATTGTGAATCGTTTGAGGTAAACTATCGATTTGAACTAAGATTTGAGTTAGTAAGTATGAGAATGAGAAGAGTCGTATACATGAGTTCCTTTATTGATATTTTGACCCTTGAGTCTAATTGTTCATGCCCATAACTTTCGCATGAATTCTATAAATTGAGTATCATTGAAACGAGTAGTATCTCCAAGTTCTAAGTATTGAGTTCTTATTACTTTTGAGATTATATTCCTTATAATGGGACTATTACATGTTACCCGTGAAGTCCTGGAGTTCAGTATTTCATGCTCATAATTCTGCATGAACCCTATAAGTTGAACAATCTTTAGATAAGAAGTGTCTTCTTTGAGTCTTTGAGTTGAGTAGTTCATGCTCATAATTCCTCATGAACCCTCTACGTTGAACATCATAAAATCATCCATAAACATTAAATCACGAACCGTGAATCCATAATTAAATTCAAATAAAGTTAAGATCAAAGTCAAGAGAAGTTAAGAGTCAAGTCTAGAAGCTAAGAGTAAGTAAAGTTATTACATCTCGGAAATCCAAGGACCTAGGTTAGAGTCTCACCTAGTGTCTAAGGCTTTAAGACAGTGTTCCCAGACCTAAATGAAGGTAATAAACTTGATTTAGATGTATTAGAGCCAAAACGTCAAGGGACGTCCATGACGTCCGGAAACTAGCGAAATTGAACTAGTAGACGTCCTCATGTCTTGTGAAGGTTTAGGAGTGTCGTATGAAGTCTAAAACATGTAAAAATACTTTAAATAGGTAAAATAATTTTTATATGGGAAAAGCTTCCAGTAAAAACACCCTAAGGACCACCCTAGGGGTCCTTGAAGAGGGACCAAGCATTGGCAAGGAGGCTGCCAAAACAGCCTACTAAAACAGCCCCGATTTGAGGGTGTCTGCGCGTCGCGCGGCCAGAACTTAAATGGAAAAAAAATCCCTCGCGATGCAGGGTTGTCACAAACCTCTCTGCCTCAAATCGGATTCCAGAAAAAAGATTTGGAGGTGCCCCCGCGATGCGCAGCCATGTCCCAGATTTGATTGCGTCGTTTTTAAGTCAAGTTGACTTCACAAAAAGACCCAATTAAGTGAGGGGTACTTTGGGTAATTTAGGGGATGGATATATATTCATTTTAGGTCATTTTTGATTCATTACTACCCACCCAAATCAAATCCCTAAATGAAATCAAAATCACTCACTTCTCTCTAGTTTCTCTCACTACTCCATAGACCCCATTGAAGAACAAGACCAAGCTTTCTCTAGGGCTTCAAAATCAAGACTTTCATTGACCACTCTTCAAGTATTCTCAAGGTATGGAGGCTATTCACTCTTGGGACTCCTTTCCTCACGAGGTTCTTCAAATTTTGGATTTTAATATTCATCAAAAAAACTTGTTTTCATCCAATTTTGTGGGTCTACTTTCTAGGTAGAATTATGTAGTCTTAATTAGATTATTATTGATGATTTATGTGTGTTTATGTGTGGATTTATGTATCCCCTAAAGCATTTATCTAAATCTCTGCAAATACCCAGAATCCTCTTCTTCTCCTAACTCTGACTTGTGATATAAGTTGGTTTATGATTGAGGGAGATATAATTGAAGTATTCTTGGATAGATTACTATTATATGGTGATGGTGAGTGAATTGTTGGTTAAAGATAATTTAATTGAGGGTAAGATCTTGGATGAGATTCTTGGAAACCAATGGTAAGACTTTCAAGATTATGAATACTTTACTTCAATCATGTTGGTCTATTCTTGATGTTGTTGTTCAATTGAAGTATGAATATGTGAGTATGATAGGAATATGATGAGATTATGAATATGATAGCATGTTATGAATGTGATGAATTGTGAGAAGATCATAGGTATGTCATCATGAGGGATTAAAGGTGATTCCTATATGCACTTATTACCATGATTATGATGTAATATACTCACTTAATGTTAGGTTGTGATGAAAGCAATTTCTCATCTTATAACCTAGGAGCTATGATCATGTTATACAAGAGGTTAGTCTCCTAAGACCTATGATATAAATTAATGTTAAGAAAGACTCTAAGATACTTTTAAAAAGGAATATGTAGCTTAGCACCGAGTGAACTTGACAATGAGAGGTGTTCCTTCTAATGAGGAAGGTAGGTTCACCAAGTGTCTCATGAGATGGAAACTACAATGCAAATTAGCATAAAGAGAGTTTCTAGAAACAATTTCCTAGTTTCTTAACTATGTGCCCCCATAGGAAAACTAGCTAGTGGATCCACTAGATGCTATTATGATGTATATGTCCTACCTTGGCAAGTAGGATGCCCTCATTTCAGTGTGAGGGTTGAAACCGGATTCCATGTTTAGCTCACATGGTCTATTGTCGGTTATGACAAAGTTTTCCGAAAGTAAAATGAATGAATGAAAGTAAAAAGATGCATAATGACTAGGATGACTTGAGAGGCGCACTAGTGTAAGTAAAGGGATGGGACTTTACCTATATATTGCACATGTGGACCTTGAAGGGATTCTTAGGATGTTTTTCTTTATACATATATGTTATGAATGAAATGCATAAATGTTGATTCTATATAATGTTGGTCTCATATGATGTTGAATAAACCTGCTGATTTGTGGGGGCTGAGAAATATCGGTAGGACCGGCACGTGGACCAATTAAAATTAATAAAAAAAATATAATATAATATTAAATTTAATATTAAATCGTCCAAACTCAAAACAATCAGGTTAATATTTATATTTAGATATTTATACTTTTACTTGAAAAAAAACTTAATAAATATTATAAAGATAATTTTATTTGTGAATTTGATTAATGAGTAGTAACAATAAGTGGAACTTACATAAATATACTACAAATAAAAAATATTTAACATTTATAGCAATAACAATTTTTTCACTTTATCACTTTTAGTACATTAATACACTATTAATTTATATTACAAAAAATAATTTATTATTCACATATAATACAAGTTTTATTGATGGATAATACATTTAACACACATCTTAATACAATTATAATACAATCTGTCAACTTCTTACCAAACAAGTGAGCTTACCCGGCAAGCCTATAGCTCACGTACTTGTGAGTTGGGTCGATCATTTTCTGGTTCACATAAAAAATGGGCTAGCTCGGCCTGACCCATAAAATATCAAAGCCTGGATGGACAGATGGAGTGGGTCAGCCCATATTGACATCCCTAATTGGTCAAATACAAGTTTAAATATAATTCCTAATAAGATATGATCAAACAAACATTTATAGAAAAATTATCATAAAATTGGTCAAATAAAAGTTTAAATATAATTCCTTATAAGATATGGTCAAATAAACATTTATAGAAAAATTATTATTCTCATAATCTTTAAGCAAAAGCTAGTGCAATAAATAATTGAGCTCTTGACATATTTTCTAGAAATTTGTCATACACCAAGCTCAATATTCTCCATTCTAGTTGATTGGCTCCTTTGTTAATTTAAAAAACAATGATATCTAGGTATAATATTGTTGGTGTATTTTTCCTTGTTTTGGTCTCAATATTTGTTAATATTGAAGCTCGTAGTATCTCTCAATTCTTAACCCAAAAAACAAAAGGAACCAAATGGGCAGTCATAATTGTTGGCTCCGCTGGCTGGACTAATTATAGGCATCATGTTATTATCCTAAATTGTTCCTTTTTATATAATTTATATCGCGTAACATTTTTTTTATGATTCAATTCCTTGTAAAGGTTAATTCATAGTCTTGACGATGGATAAATGACATTATTGGTTTGATTGGCTTACGACAATGTGAATGTTTGACGATTTATTTGTGGTGACTGGAGTGGTTTGATAATATCTTCATCAACATCTGTCAACTTGTTGTATTTTGTGGATCATGTAGCTATTATTGATTGTTTAAGGGTTAGACAGGTCTTGAGATGATTGAATTAGATTGTCCTACAACTACTGCTTAAAGATGAGTCACATTGAAACAGAAAAAAAAAGAAAATCAAGAATTCCACAAAAATTTGAAGTTCAAAAATCCGACTATAAGTGATTTGATTTGATTTATAAATATAAAAATCTGACATTTTGATTTGACTTGAAATTTTAAACCCTTTTGGCATTAGAAAGATATTCCCTCTGTTCCTATTTACTTGTCCATATTTTCTTTTATATTTGTCTCTGTTTACTTGTCCATTTTAACAAATTAAGAAAGAACAACAATTTTTTTCCTAAAATGCCCTTATTTAATTCTAGAAAATTTCCTATACCACTAAGTTGTAATGTATGCTTTTTGGAATCAGAAAATACATTTATTATACTTGGGGAGTTGCATAATTTTTTAAGTTAAAGATAAAATTGAAGCTAAACTATGATAATAATTAGTGTCTTAATATGTGTGTCACTTCTAAAGTGGATAATTAAATACGGACAGAGGGAGTATCAAACTACTACCAACTTTAAGTCTTAAATTCTGTTATTTTCCAACATTTTGTATTTACTAGAAATATATTGAATGAAGTCAGAGAAACTAATAAAGTCCAAGCATGTGCTAAGTACCTAGAATTTCCCATCCCCCCACCCCCCAAACAAAAAAAAACAAGAAATGCGTTAATCAAAGTAAAAATGGAGAAATAAGAACTATGTACCTTTCAATTTAACAATTTTTTTTTAATCCGTTGAAAAAAAGTTACCTTTCTACAAACGAAAATAATTTAATTTAAAAAATACTCTTTGAATTTATTGTTAATAATGATTTATAGCCATAGTCTACAAATTTTAATAATGTTGTTTTCTGTTTTAAACTTTGTGTTAATATAAATAGCAGGCGGCATATAAAAAAATTGAGTGTAATGTATTATTTCAGGCTAATGTGTGTCATGCTTATCAAATACTAACGACTGGTGGTCTTAAGGATGAGAACATCATTGTATTCATGTATGATGATATCGCTAACAACACAGAAAACCCTAGACCTGGTGTCATCATCAATAACCCACATGGCCATGATGTTTACAAAGGTGTTTGTTTTTGTTGAGGCAGGATTATGTAGGTGATGATGTTAATGCTAAAAACTTATTCAGTGTCATCCTTGCTAACAGAAGTGGTGTTGTTGGGGGAAGTGGTACAGTTTTGAAGAGTGGTCAAATGACCATATCTTCATATACTATGCTGATCATGGTGCCCCTGGATTTATTTGTAAGTATCTTCCTTGCATTAATTTTGTTTACTCAACCAATACAAACCTTCTATCCCAATTTAAGTATCTTACTTTACTTTTTGGTCTGACGAGTTTCTTTTTATATTTAATAAGTTTTTCAATTTTGATATTCCATATGCAATTTTAACACCACAAGATCAAAAAGTCTTAAATTTCGTGACACTTAAATCGAAGCTTGCAATTTGTGATACTCTAAAACTGATTAGGATATGCATAACTATTTTCTTGTTTTTATTATTATCAACAATGCCAAGTGGAGAACTGATTTACGCAGATGAACTATTTGACGTGTTGAAAAAGAAGCATGCTTCAGGGACGTATGACAGACTGGTAACTTGCTTGCTTTCTTTCCCTTTGTGCGAATGTTTGATCAGTGAAATTTAAAGTCTGTATTTTATGTTGGATGATATTCAGGTGATTTACCTAGAAACCTGTGAGTCTGGAAGCATGTTTGATGGTATTCTCCCCAAAGGACTTAATATCTATGCCATGACTGCATCTAAACCTGATGAAGACAGTTTTGGCACATGGTGTGGCAATGGTACTCCTCATAATCCGTGCTTTGGTCAGTGTTCACCTCCCGAGTTTAAGGGTATTTGCTTGGGAGACTTGTACAGTGTTGCCTGGATGGAAGATAGGTATAAACAATTTTTATAACCTCCATTCTCGCAGTCCACATTGTTAGAAAGGAGTGTAGATTCTTGTATTTTGTTTCTATAATTTACACTTGGAAATCACGTATTATGTCAAACTAATAATTATTGTCTGCACCTATGAACAGTGATGTACAAGATCGAAAAACTAACACCTTGCATGGGCAGTATAGTCGAGTAAGAGTTTATACTGTTATGCTTTAAGCAATTTGTTTGGGCAATACCTATGCTTTCTTTTCTTCAATTTTAATGGAAGAGTTATGATTTCATTTTGTCACTTAGGTTGCAAAAAGAACTGCAGCCAACTTAACATATCGTAACTATGGTTCCCATGTCCATGAATATGGTGATAAAGTGGTGATTTTTGATCCTCTTGCCGCGTATATGGGTGAAACTTCCAAAAATCACAGTCATGACTCTGTGGATGCAAAGTCATTCTCGACATCATCATCAAGGAATGTGGATCAGTGCAGTACTGAACTTTTCTATTTGTTCACCAAAGTAGTTCCTACCTGTTTTTGATGGAGATTTCATTTTCCTACACATGATTTCAGTATTATTCTTCCTTAATGTTTGCAGTACAAAAATGCTCCTGAAGGCTCCGATGAGAAATATGATGCTCTTGTGAAACTAAATGAAGTTATGTAACAGAGAAGTCAAGTGGACAGCAATGTAAAACATCTAGGGGAGCTTCTTTTAGGTATTGAAAAAGGTAATGAGGTACTACATACCGTTCGATCTGCTGGACAACCACTTGTTGACAACTGGGACTGCCTCAAGTCTTATGTAAGTATTTAACTTGGCAAAAAGGGTATTTTTTTGTGGTATTTCAGTTCATCTTTTTTTGGTGTTTTTGTTCTTTTGATGAGAATATGACTACTAAAATAGGTGAAGATATTTGAGGCACATTGTGGAAGATTAACAGCTTATGGAAGGAAACACGTACGTGGCATCGCCAACATCTGCAATGCTGGGATTACGAGTGAGAAGATGGCTGCTATGTCTGCACAAGCATTTTCAACTTAGTAGAGAATACTCTTGGCAGTTGGCAGTTGGCATTATTTGCCAGTTTGTGTTATAGCTGCAAAATTTCCTCTTTTAGTTGACAGCTACATTCTGTTTAGAAGCAGATCTTTCCCCAGTATTCATGTACTAAAGCTTTAATTTCTCAATAATAATGTCTTCTTAACTTTTTTTATGAATTTACCAAGTCTTGTTCAGTTTCATCCAAGCTCGATTTTGTCTGACAATTGGAAAATGATGAAGCTTTTAGCAGCTACCACATGCATAAGTAGATCCCACGAACTCATTAAGCATGTAGAACATATAGATGCAAAAAGAAGAAGTATGGGGAGAATTGGACAAACATATAGATGAAAGAAAGTTTGTTCAGGTAGAACTTTTTGCATAGTAATGAGTTATTTACAATGATCACCAACTATAACAATATTTACAATAAGAAATGTTCATCTAGTACATTTCCACTCAATATTGATGTGCTTCTAAACTGTATTTACAAGGAAGCAATTACACTAGCAAACAACCATATCAATCTTCATACTGATAATTACGAATAATTTTGGTAGCATCTAGGCGTGCATATTTCGCATTACATGCCAATCATGCACTAAAACCCCTGTGGAGGGAACTCCAGGTATAGGATGGAACACTGGGACAAGCTTGTGCTGATGCCTCCACCATCTGCTCCATTTTAATTCCAGCGTTGCATATGTTAGCAACAGAGCGCATATGTTTCATTCCATACTGAGATAACGATCCACAATGTGTTTCAAATGTTCTTACCTGTACAACACAGGAATTGCCGATGAATATAAATGCCATGAAATCATTCAAACTAACAATATATCCAATACCAATGTTCTGTGCCTCATACCCCATACAAGCTTATATGTGAATAAACTTTTTTCCTACCCACCAGAAAATTCAAAAGATATTGATGAAAATGGGGTTGGTGTACTTACATAAGATTTAAGACAGTCCCAATTGTCAACAAGAGGCTGACCAGCAGGGCGGACACTAGTCAGCACCTCTGGACCTTTTTTAATTCCAAACAAAAGCTTACCGACAAGGGCTATGCTGTTGTCTAAGTGCATTCTATGTGATATTGCTTCATTTAAGCGTTTCTGAGCCTCAGTTTTGGTAACAGAGCCTTCAGGAGCCTTGTGGAACTGCCAGTTTAGACAAACAGAACATAAATCAGAAAGATATCACATGGTGAAGAACATCAGATACAAAATATCACTCAATATACATCCCTCAAATTCAGTTATCAACTAAATTACTCATTGGCACCTAATGGTGCAAACATATATTACTTCTTTCGTCCTTGGGATACTTACTAACTTGTATCCCAAATGTGCTTCATAAATCAAAACTTTTATTTCCTGCCGTTTCATATGTTTAGGTAAACTACTTCTTTCGTCCTTGGATACTAACTTGTATCATAAAAACACATATAAACTTGGAGCATACCTTGTACCAGAAATGCACAAGATCTGCATCACGCTGGTTTACAGCCTTTGATACTCGCAAGAAATTGTCATCCATAAAAGTAGAATTATCATTTGCAGGATCGGTACCCATATATAGGAATAAAGCATCCTTGCTGAGATGTACATCACCATATTGCATGACATGCGAACCATAGGCAGGATTCCCACTGGCAGTTCTCTCTTTGACCTGCATAACCAGGAATTAGAGCTGATGCCTTGTACACAATTCTCAAACGGCATCATAAAAAAGAAGTGCATTTCAGAAATAATGCACATCGACTATTTGCAGTAATAGCTACATGAATATAATATGGCATTTTTACTTCCTCCCTTTACCCCTTCTCCCACTATGCACAACTGAGAGATATTGGCGTCGCTTTCTAAGTTCTTTTTATTACTATTACATTTTACTTTTCTTCCGAGTCATCAATTCTATTATAGATTATCCCAATTCTTCATGTCCATAAGCTCTTACCAGGTGATATTGCTGCTTCAAACTTTCAGTTCGCAGGTTGTGTCTTTCACTGCTCAGATACAAAGAACAGAGTCAACAAAAATTAAGCTGTTGAAATCCATAAAATAATTTCACAAGCAGATTTATAGTAATGATAACTATGCCTGAATCTCAACTGGTAAAGGTCGCTAAGTGGCATATTTAATAATTGCATTATGAAAAAAGTTGAACGTAAAGGAATAAGAAATGGAAGGAAATCCTCATATAACAAGCCCAAGCTCGCATTGGCAACTCACAAACTCTCAAGCATTAACTTGTGAGTTATATGATCTCTGGTGTAGAATCACAGAATGTATTCAATTCCAATGGCAAGATACTTATAGGACTCGATAAACTAAATTTTTTCATAGTTGTCTGCTGATACAGACGTTGTTTAAACATTGAGAATATCTTCAATTTCGATTGCCATGATATTTATAAGACTGGCAAACTTATGATTCCAAACATAGACAACCAAGAAGCCAACACATTAGACAAACATCATAGTCAAAATTCATCGTGAACTCATATTTCTTACAGTTTTTCACATGGAATTTATGTAACGCAGAAAAACCTCATGTACCTGTCCTCCATCCAGGAAATACTATACAAGTCACCCAGGCAGGTGTCATATTCGATAGGAGGACTAGGGTACTCCCCTGGGCAATAGGTTCCCCAGCTGCTCTCATCAGCATTTGATGCTGTTGTGGCATAGATGTTTAAACCTTCAGGAAGAAGACCCTCAAACATACTTCCAGACTCACAAGCTTCAAGGTAAAATACCTGTAAATAGAGAACAATAAATAACTCATAGAATGGAAAAGGGACTCAAAGAACCTATAGCAGCACAAGTCTGCAGGAAATATTAAAGCTCAGCTCACCAAGCTTTTGTATGTTCCCGAAGCATGCTTCATCTTCAGAGCATCAATCAGATCATTTGCATAGAGGTAAGGATTGGTAGGCATTCCTAGAAGACATGACACTATCATTAGTATATGAAGTGAAGGAACTACAAATTATTCTTCATGCAATTTAAAAAGACCATCAAATGCAAAATATAGTTGACACAGCAAGCCTTCAACACTTTGATCCAACAAAACATGTCCTGTCTCATTATATTCATCCTCAGAATAACCAACTCACACATGATCCATACAAATGATAGAACTTCACATACAACAGTGATTGCTCAAAACTTGAAAGATCAAAAGAGAAGATTGTTCATAAGAGACACAATAAAACCATTAAAATGAGACAGATTCTGAATTAACTTAGCTAGTGATTTCTTGTGGAGTATAGCAGCCTATATCATAATCAAAAAATTCAAACATGTTATTGTTAATTAGGATGGCATATTAACCTTGGGAATACTGTTTAACAATTAAAATGAATAGGTTCCGCTCGAGGAAGGTATATGCTTGTAGATAGTAATTGTGAATCCTAGAAAAATAATATGTCTATGATAAAATCAAGAAACTACTAATTGCCCTATTGACACAATTAGTAAGTCGAGTGCCCTTTTTTTCAATACCAATAGGATTTTCCCTAACTTTTTCCGTGCAAACAGAATTTTGAAGAACTGTTGATATTCAACAGATAACAGTTAGATGCATAACCAATTTACGTCCTGTTTGTCTAAAAGAACAAGAACCAGTAAACATCATTTTCTAGCACTATAAAAACATCATTACTAGATATGGGCATAGAGGATACATGAACAGGAAAGGATCAAGTATAATGAAGCTACTCACCAAGCACTCCAGCACCTCCATGATCACTATAAAAGATGAAGATATGATCATTTGGACCACTATCTACAACCTTTCCACTGCCTCCGGTAAGTGCAGTTTTGTTCCCAAGGAGAGCAGCAAGAAAGTTGTCAACAGTAACATCATCCCCCGTGTAATCCTGCCTCAAGAGACAATATCAGAAACAGTTATTACTAGGTAAATGTAAAACAGTAACATCATCCCCCGTGTAATCCTGCCTCAAGAGACAATATCAGAAACAGTTTTACTTATTACTAGGTAAATGTAAAATTTACGGAAATAAACTTACCTTAGGTACTCCTTTGTAAACATCCTCACCATGAGGGCTATTAATGATAACTCCTTGCCTTGGGTTCTCTTCATTGTTTGCAATGTCATCGTACATGAACACAACAATGTTCTCATCTTTGAGACCACCCTTCTTCAACAGTTGATATGCATGGCATATATCAGCCTGAGTCAAGGATAGCAGGACATATTAACAATCTATAAATAACCATGTGGATTCCCATAATCAAGAGAAGTTTTTTTTTTCTAGCCAATCTCGAATTCAATTTATCAAAACAACGAAAAGGAATGATCCATACATATATAACCAACTAGTTAGAATCAACACCTAGCCGTTCTTGATATGTTAAACATTATGTCCAGTATTTGCAGTAGTACTTTAATACGGTTAGATATTATTATGTCCGCGCACATCTAACATATATATTGGCAAGGTCACACAAGTAAAAGACCTTGCAACTCAGAAACAAGAAAGAACCCCTAAGTTACACCACAGAATAGTAATACATCAACTAACACCAGTGGCAGGATACCCCACACCAGCTTTCTTGAAACTGGTCCTTACTAAAATGAGTATATCATATCGAGACAAATATACTAATGGATAATATGCACTGTCGTGGTTAGCCCCACTATTAACATCCCCCACTAACATGTTATAATTAACCCAAATAAGGAAAAGGTTACACAACAGCAAAGTGATTCATTGATTATAAATTAAGAATTAACAAGTTTGACTCTTATGCCTGTCATCAATAGTAACCTAGCTCTTACCATATCCAAACTAATATTTGGATGGCACACGTTTAAGCTCTATCAAGCACCATACAGTTAAGTCACAATCTTTATACCCTCCAAAGTCCAGAAACAACAAATGTTTACTCTAGCGTAATTTTTCAAAAGGGATTCATTAAAATCCTTCACAAAAGATAGTTAAGTTCCTCTTGCTTTATACTTCTTCAGTTTCAAAAAGAATGAATTCTTTTTTTAGTCTGGTTCTAAAAGAATGACCTCTTTTTTTGTAATAACTTTCCTCGTGTCATGTTTAAGGCTTTTTTTTGTAACAACTTTCTACATACTATATTTAAGGCCACAAGATTAAAAGACAATTTGTATATTTGACTTGACTTTAATTTAGCACTACAGGATCAAAAGTCATTTTTTATTTTTTAAATTCCAAATCAAGTTAAACTAGACTATTCTTTGTGAAACGGAGGAAGTAATAAACTTTTCTCCATAGGTTTGACAAATCCATATCAAAAGTGTTGTTCTTCCTTAAACAGAGGTTGGTGGAAATTCAGACTAGTCTTCAATTTTATTTCAAAAAAAAATCCATATCAAATGACAAGAAATGGTGACATATTTAAATATATATTATATAGTTTCTTATTAGCTCACAAAAGCATATACTAAAGTCAATGGAAGCCGTAATAAACTATACAGTAGCTCCGTTCCCACTAATTTGACACTTGAACCACTCACCATAAGGGTACAAAAACATTAAACATATATTCAATCAACTTATATTAACCTCCATCAACCATCACAAACAAACAAAAAAAAAGCTTCAAAAGTAAAATATCTTAAGTAAAAAAAAACAATAGGAAATAAATCGTATAATCACCTGGTGACGGTAATTCCAATAACCGTTTGATCCGGCAAGCAAAATAGCCCATCTAGTACCGACGGAGTCGATCTCATCGGCATCGAAGAATCTAGAACCTTCAGACGGAAGTTTCAAAAAATTACGGCTCTCGGAAACGGAGACGTTTAACGAGAGCGCAATCAGGAACAAAACTCCGGCGACGGAACGATTCATTATCCGAGCTCCGATAATACAATTAAAAAAGGGAGAGTGGTGTTATTATAGAAAAGGTTCTGTAATGAATATGTAAACATTTATAGAGATGAAAGAATATTCATGTGATATACGTGGACGGCTAAGATTCAATAGTTTACTGAGATGATAGTGTAGTTGATGATTCCACTAAGTGGACCAATACATGATTTTTTTAATTTTTGAAGCTTCTTACGTAGCTGCTGATACAGCCTTTCCTTTGCTATTTCTCTTTTCATTACCATTCCGTCCCAATTTGTGCGGCTTGTTTTTATATATTAAGTAAAATTTAATTATAAAATATTTATTTTATTTTTAATTAAATAATTTATAATTATATAAATTTTTATTTTAAAATTTTTGTGTCGAGTCAAATCAACTCGTATAAAATAGAGTAGTACTTAATTGCCTAAAGTCTTTTTCATTGTTAGAATCTGGACGGTTTCGGGGGATATGAATTTTTTTTTAGTGATTTGAATTTACAATCATAAGATTAGAATTGTTTAGTATATCTGATTATAATTGATTCCCTTTTTTGCACAATAGCAGTTAAGCCGTATTGGATAAAGTTGAAAAATTATTGAAAATTACTAAAAGTGTCTCAATATTTTTTTAAGAGTCTTAATAGATATGCAAAAGCTAATAGCAAAACATAATATATTACCACGAAGTTATTTTTTTAAAAAAAAACAATAATTGTTGATCCAAGTTAAGTTCAATAAAAAAAATAAAATTGAACATGGATAGTAGCATCTTTTAAATAAATTAAACATAGTTAATATTATTAATAACTATACTATTTATTTAAATTTTGTGAATATTTCGTCATTTCTTTGAAATATCGCAAAAATAATTAAATATAAATAATGGATTATTTTATAAAATATAAACTTATTAGTGAAGTAGTATATTTAAAATCTATAAATCGTCATATGAAATCTACAAATTAAGTTTATTTAAAAAAAAAAAAAACAAATTTTATCTCATAATTTTTACGAGATGAAATTCCTGGATTTTGGCTCCCTTTATTTATTTATTATTTATGTTGCGGTTAAATATAGTCACCCAACTCGTAGAAGCTGATAAAATATAAGAAACTTCTGCAAAGAGACGTATACGTCATTTTCATACATTTCATCATTATTATTGTAGTAGGGTATCAATAATAATACTAATAATAATAATAATAATAATAAATTCAAGAATCTTTACAAATAGTATAAATTTGTCTTTTGTGCAATCCTCATCCAATCTTACCTCCTTCCTCGACGGAGAAAAGGAAGAGACTTAGGGGTCGTTTGGTACAAAAATGAATAATGCAGGGATTAGCAATGTAGGAATTAATTATGTAGGGATTATCAAGTGTTTGGTTCATTGTTTTTTATTTAATTTTGTGTGTGGTTTAAAAGTTTTAAAAAAAAACATTCCAATTATACCCTAGAGTTATTATGAGATTTTGTATTTCATGTAATTGAGTCAAAGTAAATAATTAACGGAGAATATTATTTTTTATAACATTTTTAACTAGTTAGGAGAATTAAATTTTTATTGTCATGTTCACTATTTTCTCACTTAAATTATTTGAGAGTAAATAATTGTCATCTTAATAAATTAGAGTTAATAACTCAAAAGGTCACACAACTATAATGATTATAGAGAAAATTTATTGATCTTTGTTTTGTATCAATAAATTTCAAAAAACTCTTTATCATAAAATAAAATAAAAATATAAAATAAATATAGAAAAATAAATTAAACTATTTTTATACTCAAGATGTGTGTATATATATATATACGCACACACTCTTGTTTTAGACTACTTGTGTAATGTTTAATGAACTTTCATTAAGAGACAATATTACTTATGAATTGTTCTTGAATTCATATATCAACATTAACATTTTAGTCGGATTATAATATTTTATATTAATAATAAATAGATTAAGTAATTCATATTTTAGAAACAAAAAATTATATCTAAATAATAAAATTTGTAAGCTAATTTATTTAAATAACTTTATTACTATAAATATAAAATATAAAATATAAAATCAAAAAAATAAATAAAATATTAAAGAATTTGAGGGGTATTTTTGTCTTTACCTAGAATAGTCCCATGGTATTAGAGCTAATACCTCCAAATGAAAGGTATTAGTAATACATCACATAATACCATGTAGGATGTATTAACTAATCCATGGATTAGTTATACATAGGCTCACATTCCTACCAAACACAGTATTACATTATACCACATCTAATACATGAATTATTTCTTTTGATACAGCCTACCAAACGCCCTCTTAATATTTAATATTGCATTGGTTTCCAATACGAAATTGTTAGATTAAAAATTAAGAAATTTTAAAAGAATATCTATATGTTATTTTGGTCATATTTTCGCTTTTGTATGAAAAGGGAAAAATTTGACTAGTCGCACTTTTATTTAAATTTTGTATATTCTGATACTTTTCATCGCAGAAATTGATCTATAAAATTATTTCACAAGCTAATAATAAATGTGAGCTAAAATTGCAAAAATAACAATAATAATTTGGAAAAGAATCTAAAACAAAAAAAGAAAACTTTTTATGTTTAGTTAAAATAAAACTGATATGTCATAAAACAGACTATAAAAAAAATCCTTAGTAACTTAATTAATTGATTGTGTGGTCTATCATTTTTATTTTGTTGGTAAGATTCGTTTTTTTTTAATTCTCTCACACTTTTCCTTTTTCTATTCCTATAAATATTTTTTTTTAAAAATGACAATAAAAAAAGTGACGAGCACAATCAATTTTGTCGGTAAGTAAGATCTACAATAGTATAAAGCAAACTTCTTCCGCTTCAAAAAAATTTTAAATTTTGTGATTTTAAATTAAAATTATGTTAAATATATCAAAATGTTTTTTAATTTTGTGGTTTGGAATACATTAAAATCTCTAGAAGTTAATACTCGATAAATTAATAATTTATCTAAAATAATATTTTCCTCCGGTCCCAACTTGGGCCAATGGAAAAAAATCACCAATTCCGATAAGATAATAAGATAATATATTTTCATAAGACTCATATATAAATATATGGTCCCATTAATATCATAAATTAATAATGCTTTAAAGTACAAATATATCGAAGACAATTTAGTGAAATATGATTATATTGTGTTTTGGTTTTTCTTAAAAATTTAAATATAATTGAAGCTCGTCTCTAACTTTTTTATTGCATCCAACAGCTCTGTTGTCTTTTTGAACCGCACCATAAAATTGTGAAGAGTTCTAGATGTTTTCTTACGTGTATTTGGTTCCAAAGGTACAATATCATCTTCAAATTCATCATCAACATTACTTTTTTCGATGATATTCACAATTTCTTCTAAACTCTAGACCTCTGAACAAGTATCACTTTCACTCGGATAATCCAACAGGTTATTGATATCCATTTTACTATGATAATCAAAATCATTAATCATGAACTCAAGTTCATGAATGACGTTTTCACAAGTAGGTTCATTCAAATTCTCTGAGATTGCATCTCCCGAACGATTTTTACAGTATTGAAAACAATTTGCTATTGTCTCTTGCTGATCATTTGTTGTTCAAACAGGAATTGCATCATTGGTAGCATCCAAAACATTGATCTTTGTTGGATCATTTTGTCTCACTCCATAGCCTTCTAATATCCTACGATAAATTATGTTCGATAATACATATTAAAAGCTCTTATTATCACAATATCACAATTTTAAAGTTAATATGATACAATGATTTTGATGTATTGTTTGTACTTTATGTATGATATACTTTTATGTGAAATCGACAATATGATACATAAATTAGTAAGATATAATGATTTTGAGATAATCAAAATTAACCTTCATCAAATCTCAAACTATTTTTTAAATTAATAAACATTAATTTATAGATTAAATAACATCTCAATAAAATAATAAAATTTCATGATCCCGCCTATATTAATTTATAGAAATTTTACTGTATATCAAATAAAGATTAAAAATTAAAGTATTGTCAAAAAAAATAGGAGTCATTTTCTTGAAATAGAATGAAACAAGGACTTTTTTAAAAAAACGTCAAAAGTAATTGTTATAGAATAAACATATTCTCCTTTTTATATTTAGCGGCCAGTGTCCAGATGCCTAGATTTAACCTCGGGAAGCTTACATAAATATACTATAATAAAAAAATATTTACCATTTATAACAATAATTTTTTTTTCATTTGATCACTTTTAATTCATTTACAATACAAGTTTAATACATATTACAAAGAACAATCTATTATTCACATATAATACAAATTTTAATGATGAATAATACATTTATCACACATCTTAATACACTTATAATACAATGTAACAATTTTTTTATCAAACAAACATGATATATATTTTGAAAAAATAATTATAATTCATATATATTGCATACTAATTCACTTTTAATACATATTACAGATTTAACAAAGCATTATTATAAATGATAATAAATAAAAAAATATCGCTAAAATCAGTAATTATTTTTTTAACAAAGCATTATTATAAATGATAATAAATAAAAAAATATCGCTAAAATCAGTAATTATTTTTTAAAATGCATTAATTTATGTAATTTTTCCTTTAACGTTTTAGTTAAGTATCTTCTTTATTCTAGTGAAAAACAAGTCATCAAGGATTAAGCAACAATAACCAATTAAATTATGTTTATATTATATTTATTATATATGCGTCATTTCTGTTGATATCATAAATTTTAAAGTTATGTAACAAGTCAAAAAGAAAAATTAAAGAAAAGGTGATATTATACTGTAACTGAATAAACATTTCATTTGTTCCTTTTTACCTCTTTCATACCTTCCTTCCAAACCAAGTTTTTATTCTTTCCCTTTTTCTACCCCAAAGAAAAAGATACCTAAGATGATTATAAATTGAAAATAAATATAATAAGTAGGTATAATAGTAGAAAGATAAAAACAATTAAAGTGAAGGATCAAAGCAAAGACAAGCCAATATATTCACTTTGTCGTGAATAAGAGCGAAGTTAGAAATACATATATGAATTCAGTCAACTTAAACAGTGTATTTATATTAAGAAATTCATTAAATAGATATAAATATTAAGTTTAATATCTAGTTAACTGACATTTAAATTGACATTTTTAAATTCGAAAAGCATATAATACAAAATTCGATTTCGCCTTTATTATGAATTTATGTCATTTTGTTCATTTCTTTTACTTTATTCACATGAAGCAATAATCACTTAGCGTAATGTGTTCGAGGGTAAAGATACCATTTCACGGCATAAATAGCGTTTCAAAGCAAATACGAGTTTTAAAACAAGAAATTACACGGTTAAGTAAACTTATACTATTTAATTACTCATCATAGCTATAGTTTGCTATAATTATCATTCACGACTAACATTATACATAAATTACATGAGCTCACTTCGAGTTTGTATAATTAGTCATATTTGTATATGTATAATTCGCCAAAATATACAAATACATATGTATAATATACAATTATCTAATCGATATACATATACAATTCACCTCTCTCCCACTCTTTGCCCTCTCTCGCTCGTCTCTCTCCTCCCTCTCCCAATCTCGACGTCTCTCTCCTCTCTCTCCCAATCTCGCTTTCCATATATACAAATGCATATGTATTATATACAATTTATCTATCCGATATACATATAAAATTCACATCTCTGTCACACTCTGCCCTCTCTCGCTCGCCTCTCTCCTCCTTCTCCCAATCTCACTTGTCATATATTCAAATACATATGTATAACATACAATTATCTAACCGATATACATATACAATTCACTTCTCTCTCACTTTTTGCTCCCTCTCTCTCGCCTCTCTCCTCTCTCCTCCAATATCGCTCGCCTCTCTCCTCCCTATAACATTTAGCTATGAATTGTAATTATCAAATTATAACTATGAAAGTAATTAGACTATTTTTGAGTGGTTATATGCGAAAGTACCCTTTTAAAAATTACATGTTTTGAGTTTACTCATTAAAAGCACTTGATATTCATTAAAGATGTATTTAGTTTTAAAAAATATTTTCATAGAAAATAATGAGTTTTTTATTTTTTAGTTTTCGATAATCAAGCAAAGCAAAAATAGTTAATTCAAAAGTATTTATTCCTAATCTAGCAAAATATTATGGACTGGGGTTGGAGTGTTGGGTAATGGGAAAGAGATAATAAACTTTGAATGTCATTTATGTAAGAAAAATTATCAATATCATTCATTATTTAAATCAATTCACTAACGTAATAGTTTTAAAGTAAACATATTTGACACTAATAATTTATCTATTGTTTTTATTCCAAGAAAATCTATGGCATAAAATAATATGACGGAGTACACATACTTAAAATGTTACTATTAAGTACGTGATATTGATTCAAATAGTTAGAAATATGTTTTAATGCTAAAACATTACTGACAACAACATTACTAAGTGGTAAGAATTAAAAAAAAAAGTTAGTTTGATTGTTTCTTGTTTCTCGTTTTTTGATTTCAAATTAAATTTGAAACATAGTGATTTGGATAAAAATAATATTTCATTTGCAGTTTCTTTTTATATGATTTTGTTATGTAAAACTAACTCAATGATTAATGTTGTAGCAAGATTAACTAGCTCAGAGTAACTATTATTGGTTTAAAGTTAACATGTTTAATTTGAAAAAAATAAACGTAACACATATATATCTTGTTTGGTTGAAAAACAATTAAATTTTTTATGAATTTGATAAACTAGTTAGTATACTAGCACTATAAGATAGAATTTCATATTGACACGAAATAAATTATACATCATCGGTACACACAATTTTAATTTTTCTCATTATAAATTTTCCATTTCAAATCAATATTGTTGAGGTCACTAATAGTAAATAATTACATACAACTTAGTGCACTATATAACATATATATTTTCTTAATTGATGACCTAAATTCATGTAATGGCTGATGGTTGCTTAGCTTGTTTTTGAGAAAAAGACTAGTCTTGTAACATACTTACAAAGTGGATAAATATTCAAGAGGAGATAAGATTGTCAAAATTAAGTGGCATATAATTGCAACAAGATATTAAATATAATATTGTTGTACTTGTCATATATTTGAAGAAGGTTAAATGGGTTGCAACTTGATTTTCCTTTGGTAAGATAATGACTGGAAACTGCTCCATAGATACCAAATTAAAAGAATCTAAAAATGTCATGTCTACACTATGTGTTTTCGTGTTAGAATCAACTTTGTGAGTATTATTATATAGTATGTCCATTGAATCTTCGAGTGATGGCAAATACCATCTTAATTAGTTCGTTTGATTAGAAATAAGTTATTTTATAATAGATTATTCAATCAGATATATAAAATAATTTATTTCAATCAGATACAAAATAAAATAATTTTATATTTTATCTTAAAATTTATTATATCTTATAAGTTACACGGGTATTAGTCTGCGAAGAAATTATTGCTTAGATGGACTTCAGTTTTTTTACTAAAAATAATATATTAAATGATCCTAAGGGATAAGGTTACACAGAGAATATGTGGCTCTCTGTCTGTATTTATATTCAACTATTCAGCATTAAAGCACCTCTCATATACGTATGGTGTTTTGCAAAAGCTTGTTTCAATTTATGCAAATTAAATTTTGTAATTCTCCACTTTTATTTTATTTATGGAGATAGAGAAAAAGATTGGTGTAAAAATTAAAAATATCGTGGGGCTTAAGCTGTAATTTTGAGGGACAACTATTTACAAGTGTTATTTAAAGTAAAGTCACTTTATTATTTTTATCTTTCGTTTCTAGCTTTCCCTTAATATTAATATCTTATTAACTCTTTGATTAAATTTAAATTTACATCGAAAACTTCCACTCTCTTTATTTCATATTTCTTGGGCCAACCCATACTAAAATGAGAAAATTGTATATAATAGCAAACTATTAATTCAAATTAAATATTATAAGTTATAATCATAATTTGATTAAATTTTACCCCATAACAAACTGTTACTATTACTATTTCACCTCTCTCCTAGTGAATCTCGCTCGCCACTTTTATTTTCTCCCTCATCTCTCTCGGCTTTTATTCAACGCAAATGTATAAAATGTGTTTATATTTGTATAAAGCGAGAGAAAACTGTATATATACATATATTTTCGTTCCCCTCTCCCAGATTTAACTCGCAGCTCTCCCAGATTTCGCTCGTCTCTCTCGCTTATACAAACATAAAAGAAATGTAGAAATTGCATTTCTGTTTGTATAAAACGAGAGAAGATTATATAAACACATGCAAATACATATATTTTCGTCATATACACTTATAATTATACAATATAAATATTCTCCTACCCAAAATTTTCTTTTGTCTTTTCTCTCTTTCTCGTTTATACAAACACAAATTATACGATTGATCTTTTGTATATGTATACCGAAACAGAAATAATATATATACAACTGCTTTTTTTGTATATGTATATCGAAATATACGTATTTATGTTTGATGGAGCACAATTGTTCAAATTATAGTTATATAATACAAATATAATTTTTGTGTTTGTTATATATGAGAGTTGCGCAACTAAAGTAGTTGCTTCAATTTACTTGTCAAGCTTATGAAATTAAGATGATTCTATAATATTTTTCTCTTTCTATAGTATTCAATATATATTATTTTATTTTTTAAAATAAAAATCATAAAAGTTTGGTTTCTCAATATACCGATATTTGAGACACCGAACTAAAAAATCAAACTAATTTTAAAAAGATAATACCTAACACCCAATTTTCTATTCTGCTCTCTAACAAGATTTTTTCTCTCCTTAATATTATATTACTATTTCTATTTTATTCTTATTTTCTTATTTCAAATAGATTATTTATTTCTTTTTTCGAGTGATTACTTTATATAATTCTCATATGTGATAAAAAATTTATTTTTCAAACTTTATTTAATATAAAATATATTTTATTCTGAATTTTTAAATATCATAAGTTGCACAAAAATATTATAAAATACATAAATTAATGAACAAATTCGAATAAAGGTAAAATACGATTACATAAACATTACATAAACACTCAATTTTTGAAATTATTATGCTGCTCCCATAAATGCTCTATTAATGCATTATGGAGTTCAAAATGAGCATTTTTGTCCTTGATTTTATTATGTATAGCTAAAAATTGTTCAAATCGGATGTTTTCATCTACCATCATTTTTGTCGTTGCAGTTGGAGCCTCTACGACATCTTTAATCGGTGCATTAAGATCACGTCCTCAATTATCACGTTGTGTAGTATAATACATGTAGCACTTTTTTTCTCCAAAAATGTGAGGTCTTGCAATAATTGCAAAACTCCGAATACACGTTCCACATCTTTTCGACATGATTCTTGTTTCATCACGTATTAATTATTATGTTATGTATTGTATTTTATCTTGTATTTAGATTATTATGTTATGCATTATATTGTCATTTGAATTTAAATTAAAATTTTCATCTTACCATTTTAATTTTGTATATTCTTTATAAGGAAAATTACTAATAAAATAAAATTTTATTATTACTGAAATTATTAAAAATATATTAATTGAAATTAAAGTAGTATATATTAGATAATATATTTTTTTAAATAGTATATTACATTTAAAAAGAACCATTAATATATATTATATATTTAATTAATGAAATTATATGTAAAATAATATGTTAATTGAAAAGTAATGAAAATAATAATAAAATATTAAAAAAGTAAAATAGAAAGTTTGAATAGTAGTTCTCCATTACTATTCACCTCTCTATATATAGAGCATAGAGAGCAATATGAAAAAGGATTGAAGAGGGCATTTTTCTATTTTACTCTCCAAATATAGAGAATAGAGACTAAAATAGAGATGGTCCAAAGAGAGTATGACATGTTTTTATCTGTGCTTAGAATAATTGTCTGTATATATATATATGAACATAAAATGTAATTATAAAGTAAAATCCCATACGTTTAGCCAATCTCAAACCATCTTTTTCAAAAGTTACACTCAAACACAAGAAATCAAGTGTGGTTGCTTTACTAATCAAGCAAAAGAGCTACTCCCTTTTAATTTAAGTAATGTAGGTTAATCAGATAAAAATATTAAAAAGAATTATAGAATTTGTATTCATAAACATATATATTATGATATGTGTAATTATAAATATCAGCATTTATTTTACAATAATAGATTGTATATATGCATAAATAATCTAACATGAAATTTTATCAATCAATTACTCTGATACGTGTAAGGGACAAAGCTACGTGCGGATCAAATAATTCACTTAAATCCTTTTTATCAAAAAATTATATTATATATATAAGATCAAATTTTAATTTTATAAGAAGCATAGCTGGATGATTTAGGGATTCAAAGGAACTTGTTTTAATACTTTATATTATTTATTAATTTATTAAACCACATTATTTGTGGTCAACCTTGGGTCATAACTTGATTAAGAGTAAAAATTACCTTTTTTTAATTGTCACTCTTGAGTACATGCCATGGGGTGATGGTGTAACGACCTGTTTAGTCGTTTTGAGCAGCAGATTTTATTTCTGGAAAAACTGGCTGAGACGACGGATCCCACGACGGACCGTCATGGGCACGACGGACCGTCGAGGGGGTCTCGTTCCAAAACACTTAGAATTCTGAAA
>NC_028644.1:57775288-57784673 GCF_001406875.1 Solanum pennellii
TGATGACTTCCAGATTTTGGGGAATAATAGATGTTGAATTTTAGAAGTTATTGAATTGGTTTTTATTAATGAGTTTAAGTCTTCCGCATTATTTTCTGTTGATATTAAATTGAAATGTTAAGGTTTAGATTGGTTGGTTCGCTCACATAGGAGGGTAAGTGTGGGTGCCAGTCGCGGCTCGGTTTTGGGTCGTGACAGATGGGAGGGTTGATTGTGTGTTTTGAGTAAACTTGTAAACTAATCAAATTATATTATAAGCAAATTTAAACTTATTTACGACATTTGGTAAGCTTTACATTATTTATAAGTCATAAGTTGATCACCTCTAAGGCTCTAACGTAAGATATCATTTAATGCAAGCTTGTAACTAAAATTAGTTGATCATATTCTTGGATCTTAGTCTACTTAATCTATTTTATATATAATTAGAAACACTAGGGAAAAAGACTAATTCTTAATATGTGTTTATGATTTCATTTTTTTAATGCTTGGAAACTAATTCAGAGTGATGCTCATCGTATTCATCATAAAAATTTAAACATTATTAGGTGAAAGTGAAAAATCTAAAAGCTCTATTATTGGGGTTTTCCAAAAGCTTGAAAAGTCACAAGTGAATTTTGTGATTTATTGATTATTTTTTTTGGATAAATTAATTATTGGAGTTTCATTTTGAATTTGTAGGCAACATTTGGAAACTTTTGAAGAAGCTTTGAGCTAATCGGTGATATTTTTTTTTAATTAATATTGGGCTTAATTTTTTAGAAGATGAAAGTGAAGAGTAAACTGGAAGCTATTCAATGGAGAGAAGAAGAAGAAATTTCAGTATACTACAATGAATGATTAGCTTTACAGAACCGAAACTAAAGAACTGAAATATGTTTTTTTAAGTGTAGCTTGGACATTAAGTATTCATGCGAAGCTTTCCATAAGCCTTTTGTAAATAAGTCTGCTAGTTGATCTTTGGTAGACACATGATCAGTCTTGATCATGCCTTGATGTAATTTTTCTCTCACAAAATAGCAGTCAATATCAAAGTGCTTAGTTCTTTCATGAAAAATAGAATTGGCTGCAATGTGTATAGCAGCCTTGCTATCACTGAACAAATCCACTGACTGCTTAATATTGATTCCCAACTTCTTGTAAATGCCAATAAGTCAAGTTATTCCTGCCACAGTAGAAGCCATACTCCTGAACTCAGCTTCAGCTGAACTTCTAGCAACTGTGTCTTGTTTTTTAGATTTCTAGGTAGGGGTGGGCATAAATGCCTAAAAACATCAAAAAATCAAACCGAACCAAAAAATTTCAGTTCTTTAGTTTCGGTTCTTCGGTGTTTCGATTTGGTGTCGGTTTTATTTTTTTGAAACTTCGGTTCTTTGGTTCGGAGTTCAGTGCAAGGGTCCCGAAACTACGGTGCATCGAAAAACTGAAGTTTTATTTACTAAATTTAAAAATATTTAAATTATATTATTTAATTAATAATAGTTATACACTTTTGAATTTTGACTCAAAATATTTACATGACCCATTTAAATTTTCAATTTTTAAATGACACAAATAATAATGTCAATAATGTGTTGAACTATTCTTGTTTATGTATAATTGTACATTATGAGTCCTTATAGCTTGGTTGTTCGAAAGTTCATCGTGGCATCGTGCTTGTAGGTTGCTTGCTCTCTTCTTTATTCATTCAGCATGCCGGTATGGGAGAAAGCCTATCTTTAGCAAAATGACAACTATATATGCTAAGAAACAGAAACAAATCTTTTGGCATCTTTGCTATAACATTATCTATGCCCTCTTTATTTTTATTAAATACATGATGAACTTCTTAACACTTTATTATATTCCCTTTTTATTTTTACACACCGAAAAAATAATTTAAAAACACCGAACTAAATTTAACCGAATTAGAAAAAACTGAACCGAACCGATCTAGTTTGGTATAAACTATGGTGCACACTTTTCTAGAACCGAATACCGAAGAACCGAACTGAAATTTGATTAAATCAAACCGAAGAACCGAATGCCCACCCCTATTTCTAGGTGATGAGTGTCTCTCCAAACTTCTCCAAATAGCCTGTGACAGACCTTCTTGTTTGTACACAAGTTCCCCAATCAGAATCACTGTAAGTAGTTAAAGTTCCTTTGCTTTGAGCAGGCATAAACAATCCTAAGCCTAGAGCTGGCTTGATGTACCTGACTACTCTTAGAGCAGCCTCCATGTGAGATTGCTTAGGAGCATGCATAAACTGACTAAATGTTTGTACAGCAACCGAAATATCCACTCTAGTCATAGTTAAGTATAGCAGTCTCCCCACTAATCTTTGATATCTCCCTACATTTTCTAAAGGTTTGTCTTATATTGTAGTTTATGATTTCTATATATGTGAGTCAAACTCAATAGATGTTAGTTTCACATTAGGATCCAGTGGTGTGTTGAGTGGCTTGGCTCCACTTAACCCCATTTCATAAATTAGTTCTAAGGCATACTTGCATTGACTCATTACATACCCCTCCTCAGACCTAGCAAATTCAATCCCAAGAACGAACTTTAATTCTCCCAAATCCTTCCTCTTGAATTTGAGTTTCAAAACAATTCTGTCTGAGCTATTAAATTCTTGCAACTACCAGTTGGCAAAAGATCAACATATACTAGAACCACTATGAATTCCTTATCTATATACCTAATGAAAATGGAGTGATCATAATGACTTTGAAAAAAGCCTAACTGAACCAAAGTTGCTGTCAATTTAAGATTTCATTGTCTAGGTGTTTGCTTCAGTCCTTATAATGATTTATGAAACTTGCAGACTTTACTAGACCCCTCCTGTCTGCCAAAACCAGGAGGAATAACCATATACACTTCCTCAGGCAAATCCTACTGCAAAAATGCATTATGAACATCCATTTGAAAAAAACAGGCAAATTCTTAGCAGCATCAATTGCCACAACTGATCTTACTGTAACCATTTTAGCCACAGGAGAGAATGTCTCAAAGTAATCTAAACCTTCTTTTTGACTAAAACCCTTGAACACTAACCTAGATTTATATCTCTCAACAGCTCGAGAAGCTAAATATTTGACTTTAAATACGCATTTGCAGCCAGTGGGATGTTTACCAGAAGGAAGATCAACAATGCTCCAAGTCTGATTATCCTCAAGTGCTGAAATTTCAAACTTCATGGCCTCCACCCATAGTGGATCACTAGCAGCCTCAGCAAAAGAAACAGACTCAACAATGCTGGAATAAGCAGTCAATGCTTGACCATAAGACTTGGAAAGCTTGTCATAAGAGACATGATTAGACATAGGATACAAACAACCCGACTTAGACTGAGTAGTATGGAAATCTTACAACCATATGTGTGGTCTGCTGGTCCTGGAGGATCTCCTAAGAGTAGGAGTCTGAGAAGTAGTATCAGAAGAAGTAGACTCCATAATAGGCATGTGAGGCAAAACATGATCAGAATCACTAGCAAATGAATCCACAGACACCACAAGAGGGGGAGAAGTATCACACACCTCTGATAAATGAAGAACTGGAAAAATAGATGACACATTATGATCCATATGCTGAAAAGGAAAAATATGATCATGAAACGCAACATCCCTGCTAACCATATACTCATTAGTGTGCAGAGAAAACAACTTGTACCCCTTCTGAAGAGAAGCATAACCAATAAAGACAGATGGAATAACTCTGTAAACAAATTTATCCACATTTTTTTTATCTTCCTTTGCAAAAGCCAAACAACCAAATACCTTCAAATGATCAAGAGACATCAAAAGGAGTTTTGCCCTTAAGTATAGTAGATTGAAGTCTGTTAATAAGATACACACTAGTAAGCACACATTCACCCCAGAACTTAAGTGGAAGGTTGTCTTGAAACCTTAATGCTCTAACTCTATCCAATATATGTATGTGCTTTCTTTCAACTACTCCATTTTGTTGTGGAGTATAAACACAGGAACTCTGATGAAGAATCCCTAAGGATTGAAGCAGTTCAGTCATTTGTGAATTAAAAAACTCACAACCATTGCCCATTCGCAATATCTTCACACTTGCAGAGAACACATTCTTTATCATAGTAAAGAAATTTCTAAGAGCCACAATAACACCATACTTGGAAGTAATTAATATCAGCCAAGTATATCTAGAGAAATCATCAACAATGGTTAAAAATTATCTCTTCCCATCATGAGTAGGAACTCTATAGGGACCCCATACATCAGCTTGCAGAGTATGAAAACAAGTAGAAGTTGTAGTAGTACTTAATGGAAAAGGAAGTCTTGATTATTTAGCCAATGGACACACAATACAAGGAACTACAGAAATAGTAGATGCATTGTTGAAACAACCAAATTTTCTAAGAGTATGAAATGATACATGGCCAAGCCTTCTATGCCATAGACATAAGTTGTTACTATCTGTAATTATGAAAGAAGCAGACTGAGAAACATACACTACATTTGCAATAGAAGAGGATAGTAAGGTTCCTTGTGACTTCAACTGATGATCAACTGGAAGAACATACATGTCATTCTCCAACTTGCCAATCCCTCTCACCTTCCCACTAATAAGCAAAAATCAGGATAAAAGAAGACACCACAATTCAACTCCCTAATGAGCTTAGGGACAGATAAAAAATTGTACTTAAACTCTTGGATATGTAGAACATTATGAATGTCAGTCCCCTTAAGAACCTGAGATGAGCCAATATTGGTAACATTAGCTAGTTTACCAGTTGGCAAATAAACATTCCCTACTTGACCACTAGGTAGTGACTTGTATGTGGTAAGCAATTTGGAATCATTAACCATATGCCTAGAAGCTCCGGAATCTATAATCCATTTAGGCATACCTGTGACATGCATATCGGAGTCATTTTTAGACCTGCCATGCTCCTGATCAGAGAATTGATACTGCTGCATATAATGAGAGGGAGGAAACCACTGTGGACATGGATAGTAATATGGCTGTACATTAGACATAAGTGCATGAGTAGGATAAGAGTTACCACCACCTGATAATAGAGAACTAGACTGACTGAGATCTTCCTGTTGGATTGCTAGAAGAAACTCCATGACACTCAAACATTGATCCAGATGAAGAACTTGAACCGTCAGCCATTGATCCTTGTGAACCATCTAAATGACCATTTATATTATGAGGAGAAGATTTCGTCACAAAATTAGCAGCAGTGACATGTCCTGGACTAGTTTTTCTCTTACATTTCCAATTAGCTGGATAACCATGAAGTCGAAAACAATTAGCTCTTGTATGAACTTTCCAATTGTAATAATCACAAAATAAATTGCAATTAGATTTTCTCTGAGTTCTGAAGTTAGATCCTGAATTAGAAGAAGAACTTGAACCAGAATAAGCAGGATTTTTTCCAGAGCTAAAAAATGCCATCGAATCTGATAGTTGTCCAGAACTTGCAGTCTCAGTACTAACAATATTGGCTTTTCCAAGAGCTTTTTGACACTCTTCAGCCATTACCAAGGAATAAGCCTTATTCACACTTGGACAAGGATCCATCATCATTAACTGACTTCTACATTGATTATAGGTTTCATTTAACCCAAGCAGAAACTGCATTAACCTTTGATACTAAAAATGAATAGAATAAGTTTTAGAAACTTCACAAGCACAACTAGGACATGACATAAGAGAATCAAATTTCATACATAGTTCCTTCAGCTTAGAAAAATAGTGAGTTACTGATGAAACTCTTTGAGTGAATCTGGCAATTTCCTTATGAAAATTTTTTTCTAGATCCATCAACTTATCAAATCTCTCATTAGGATCATTCCACACTTGATGAGCACTACTGGCATAAACTATACCACTAAGTAACTCCCTACTAATAATAGAGATCATAATCCAAGAGAGAACTATGGCATTACCCTTCTCCCAGAGATCCTGCAGAGGAGCTGGAAACAAACTTTTAGGATACCTTCCATCAACAAATTTTAATTTTCCTTTGCCTAATAAACCTATCTTCATAGATCTACTCCACATTGAATAATTTTCAGAACCAGTAAGTTTAATAGAAACTAGCGTGCTACCTGGAGTATCACATGCTTGAAGATACAGAGGATGATTTGCATCAATCATTATTGATCCTCTTTGCACTGAACTGGTAGGTATTTCTGAATTCAACTCCATGAATGAACAACAGAGAAATCACACAAGATCTGAATGATTTGAACCACTTCTATGGACAATGCAACTAATCTTCAACTGCATTGAAAAACAGTAAGATCTTCAATAGAACTCCTTGAGCTCTGATACCATGAAGAGTAAATTGGAAGCCATTCAATGGAGAGAAAAAGAAGAAATTTCAGTATACTACAATGAATGATTAGCTTTACAGATTGTACATACAAACATATTTATAGTGTGACTCTCACTAACTACTCTAGTTAATTCTAACTTAACTGTAGTTAATTCATAACAACTTTCTAACTAACTTTGTGACATCACTATTTATCTTGTAACTAACTTTTAATTATAATAATGTAAAAATATGTATAATTAAATATTTATTTTACACTATTATATATTTTTATAAAAATTGGCTACACCATATATAATATAAGATTATAGAGAAAATGGCCAAAAGCCCCCCAATCTATAGCCGGATTCCTAACTACACACTCATACTTTACGGGGGTCCTATCACCCCCCTGAATTTTATAAAACTGAAATTATAAACTCCCTGACAAAGTGACTGTATCTCACTCTCTTTGAGAGAGTGAGCAGCCATATTAAAATGTCGTTTTAAATCTCTTTTTAGTAAATATATTTATTTTAAATTATTTCTTGTTCTTATTTGTTTTCTTTCTTCTCCATATCAATATAAATCAAATATCTTCCTTCATCTTTCACCATCTCTAAGCCATTGTTGTCAGCACCATCTCCAATGAATTTTTCATTTAATTTCAAACAAATTTTTAAATTCATGTAAAACTCTTGCAAAACCAATCAACCTAAATCAATTGTAGATAAATTTACATATTCATATCACCTTAAAATTTGAGAAAAATCAAGTGCTTAATCTCTATGGAGTTCAAGGATTCTTGAAACATTCCTCCCAAATTCATTGACGGATTTATATTCGTATCTTCACCTTATTTGGGAGGCAACACTAGAAATTGCAAAATGGGGCACATCATTTTTCTTCTTTCTTGCCTTTTAAGAACTATCATCTAGGGGATCTGGGTTTAATTCAAATTGATTCTCCTCCCCTGATAGATCCTTTAATTATCAATCTCAAATCTCAGTTAATTAACTACACCTCACAAATTGTCGCTATCAATCTCATTAAATCATCAATCGTTGGTGAATCGGGCTTTTCCTCTTCGAAACTATCGATGATAATGTGGAAGACATCGAAGACTCCTCATCCTCCTCGAGAGCTTCGGTGACCTCCATTAATGGCAATAATAATCTGCCCTGTTCGTCCTCTCTCCCCTATTCCTTCACTTTTTTAATTTTTTTTTAGATTTTCAAAGCAATTTTCAAATATTCCGATATCATCAGTCACCTATCTTCTTCAAAGAATCAGTTCATTATTATATATCTTTTTCAAAGACCCAATTTTGATGAACTTATGGTGTTTTAATAATGTTGAAAATGGTGAAAGTGCTTTGGTGATGGAAGGGATGTGTAATAATAAAAAAAAGGAGTAAAGGAATAAAAAAAATAAAAAAAATTATATTTAATGACTTTTCCACGTGTCAAATGCGTGAAACTCACATGCCACCATAGATCTGGTTATGGCTTTTTAAGGGTATAATTATTTCATTTTTAAACAGTTCAGGGGGGTGATAGGACACCCGTAAAATTTAAATGTGTTGTTGGAAATCGAGGTATACGTTGAAGAGGCATTTGACCATTTTCTCTAAGATTATATCATATTGTATACCAAATATATGAACACTCACATTTATTTATTTTTTAAATGCAGGAGTAAACTGGAATATGATACATAAATGTAATATTTTGTGTTTGGTCCTATACTATTATGAAAAAATCCTAATACTTTTAAATTAATTATTTTTTTAATACTTTAGGGACATGCTGATCATTTGGCAGAAAATTAATCATCTACCTTTTTTAACAAAACACATCGAAAGATTTTTACTACCAATTTAAATATATTTAATGAAATACATAATTATTTATTTATAAAATTAATTTTAACATGAATAAATATTATTTATGAGATATTTTGAATAGATTGTAATATTGGTGTTGTCGAGTTCTTTGGGAATCTCTTGATGGAAGTGGACAAGTTGGAAGAAAGTTGTCACGACCCAAAACGAGTCGTGAGTAGCACCCACACTTAACCTCCTAGGTGAGCGAACCAACAATCTAAACCCCAACATTTACCAATAGATTAAATAACAAAAATAATGCGGAAGATCCAAAACTTATTAATGTAACCGATTAAATAAGCTTCTAAAGCTTAACACTTATTATCCCCAAAATCTGGAAGTCATCACATCAAGGACATATGTCCTCAAATTATCAAGTCTAAGAGTATTCAAGAAACCAAAATAAGCAAAAAGATGGTCCATGTCCGAAATTCAAAGACATCAAGACGTGAATGAGAGAATCCAGCTCGAGCTAGAAATAATAGCTCACCCTGAACTTTGATGTGCTGGAGACTGGCTAGAACTGAGGGCGAGTCGAAGTCGATGGTACACTTGCTGCACTCCACAAAAGAACAAAGAAGAGAATACAAGTAGGGGTCAGTACAAGGAACACGTATTGAGTAGGTATCATCGGTCAACTCAAAATAGAAATCATTATATATTGAATAATAATATAAAATCAACTACAATACTTAACAGGTGGCAAGCAACAAACACATGAACCATTGACAACAACACCATAATAGGTACACCATCAATCACAACATCAAGCACACCTGTGAGGACTCATGCCTCCACACCATACTCATTTGGAAAACAAGTTCTTTGAGATTAAGTATATTCAGTTACTTCAAGATTCCTTTCCTATAATGTTATAGTGTCGGAACGTGACACTCCGATCACATATATCGTGTCGAAATGTGACAGTCCGATCCCATAATACCGTGTCGGAACGTGACACTCCGATCCAATTATCTCATTATTTGATTTCATCAAGTCTTCTTTATTCAAGGCGTCATTTGAATAGAGAGGGTTCAAGATTAGAAATTCAGCAGTCTCATAATTTTAGATCAACCACAAACCACACAATCAAAACATACAACCACACAATCAAGTACATAGGAGATTTTACAATATCACTCAATACTTATCAATCGCTATTTAGAGTTTATCTATCACATAGAAATAAACCATAACCTTCCTCCACCGAAGAACCGAA
>NC_028644.1:57784840-57791580 GCF_001406875.1 Solanum pennellii
ATATATATAAGGTGTAAGTTAACAGGACCATAAATACTCCGATTATTCTGTGTCTAGCCTATACCTATCAATCCACCTAATTCTATAATCAATATCTTAAAGTTCAACCTAAAGATAAGTCTTACTTCCTCCAATTAGCAAAATTTAATGAAATTTAAGTAATTCAATAAACCTAATATTTAATTACCTATCTCAATATATTAAAAACTTAACTTGATAACATGATAATAATATTAATAACCTTAATTCCTATAACACTGGTGACGAAACCAGTGGTAAGCTCAACCAACTGTAATTCTATTCCTATATAAAAAAAAAACTCAATTTAATGAGCACCTAAGCAGTAGTGGACATTTGAGAATAATAGCAGTAGCATTTATCTTTCTCCATACAAAATTTAAAATGTTTTTCTTTTCAATTTCACCAAAGGCACATGCTGAATTTTTTATATATATATATATATATATATATATAAAATGTCCTGCAATTCATCACTAACATCAATAATCACTAATTTCTCCATATTGTTTAATAATTCACTAGAAAATAATAACTAATGTAACCATGAGACAACTTTGTCTCCACCCAAAACCAATCAGTAGCACGTGATCCCTTAAATTGTAACTTTCAATCTTTTAATCCTTTTCCCGTTCTTCTAATTCAATCTTTTATTTAATTTCCTTTGCAACCAACACTAATAATAATAATTATACTAATAATAACATGAACATTTGTTGAAATATTTGGATGAGAACTTTTACGTGAAGGATTTGCAGGCTTTCACGCAGCCGCTCTCTGTTGCTTTCTTTCGTAATCTACCTCTATTTCATCTTCTTTTCTTTTACTACGTATTTACTACCCTAATTTTATATTACTAAATATAAATAAAATGGTAAAAGTAACCCTACTATTAATTTTAATATTATCTTCTTTAACCACCAACTAACTCAAATATTAAAACTACCCTACTAATTTCATAATTGTAATTATGAATAGTTCAAAATACCCAATTAGAATCTATCAAGAAAAATTATTTTATGAAACACAAGTATTTAGTACTCAAAACGACCAAAAGGATCGTTACAATAGATACCAATTTACCCATCGTTCTTCCTCGAACGATCAAAAGAAAGGTGAGGGCGAGAAAGAGTACCTAAATCGGTAAAAAGATGTGGATATCTTTCATGCATATCAGCCTCACTCTCCCAAGTGGACTCTTCAACTGGCCGATTCTTCCACTGAACGTTGATAGATGCAATCTCCTTTAATCTCAACTCGCGGACCTCCCTATCTAGAATTGCAACAGGCTCCTCCTCATTAGACAGATTCTCATCAAGAAGAACTGAATCCCAACGAATAATGTAATTTCCATCACTGTGGTATTTTTTCAACATAGACACATGAAATACCGGGTGCACTCCTGACAGCCCTAGAGGCAAGGCCAATTCATAGGCCACCTCCCCCATGCGCTAAAGAACTTCAAATGGACCAATATACCTCGGACTAAGCTTACCTCGCTTACCAAATCGCATCACACCTTTCATGGGTGAAACCTTCAGCAAGACTTGTTCACCCTCCATAAAATCCAAGTCTCTAACCTTTCTATCTGCATATTCCTTTTGCCTACTCTTAGCTGCTAAAAGCTTTTCTTGAATAAATTTCACTTTCTCTAATGATTCCCTCAGAAGATTAGTACCCCAACGTCTAACCTCAAAAGCATCAAACCAACCAAAGGGGGGGACCTACATCTCCTCCCATACAATGCCTCAAATGGCGCCATATCAATACTTGAGTGATAGCTATTGTTGTAAGAAAACTCTGCTAAAGGTAAAAATTTATCCCAATGACCACCAAATTCTATCACACATGCACGAAGCATATCCTCCAACACCTGAATCGTTCGCTCAGACTGACCATCGGTCTGAGGGTGAAATGCAGTACTAAGATCCAGTCTAGTACCTAATTCAGCATGTAATGTCCTCCAAAACTTATAAGTAAATTGCGTACCTCTATCTGATATGATGGAAAGTGGAATTCCATGCAATCGAACAATCTCAGAGACATAGAGTTTGGCTAACTTCTCGGCATTGTAACTCATCTTAACCGGAATGAAGTGAGCAGACTTAGTTAACCTATCAACAATTACCCAAATAGAATCAAAATTACCCAATGTCTTTGGAAGACCAACTACGAAATCCATTGCAATTCTTTCCCACTTCCATTCAGGAATGGGCATTCTCTGAAGTGTCCCTCCAGGACTCTGGTGTTCATACTTTACCTGCTGACAATTCGGGCATTGGGCAATAAAATCAACAATGTCACGCTTCATTCTACTCCACCAAAAATGTTGTTTTAGATCACGATATATCTTGGTTGGACCAGGTTGTATAGAATACCTTGAACTATGAGTCTCTGTAAGAATAATCTGCATCAAATTATCCACACGGGGCACACATACCCTTCCCTTAATTCTCAAGACGCCTTCTTCATCAATTACTGCCTCTTTAGCCTCTCTTCGCAATACCATATCTCGAATTCGACTCAGCTTCTCATCAGCAAACTGATTTCCCTTAATCTTGTCAAGAAAAGAAGATCTTGCCTCCACACAAGCCTAAAATCCTCCTTTCTCTAATACTTCTAGCCTCATAAAGTCATTAGCCAGAGTCTGAACCTCTCTAGCCAATGGGCGTCTAGAAACCTGCAAGTGAGCTAAACTACCCATGCTCCCTGCTTTTCTACTTAAAGCATCTGCCACAATATTAGCTTTTCCTGGGTGATACAAAATAGTAATATCATAGTCTTTCAATAGTTCCATCCACCTCCTCTGCCTCAAATTCAAATCTTTCTGAGTAAAGACATATTGTAAACTACGATGATCTGTATAAACTTCACATTTGACCCCATATAGATAATGTATCCATTGCTTTAATGAAAATACCACTGCAGCCAACTCCAAATCATGGGTCGGATAGTTACGTTCATGCACTTTCAATTGCCTCGAAGCATAAGCAATTACATTCCTATCCTGCATTAGCATTGCACCCAAACCAGAATAAGATGCATCACAATAAACAATAAAATTCTTACCTTCCACTGGAAAGGTAAGAATTGGTGCAGTAGTCAACAAGGTCTTGAGTTTCTGGAAGCTTTCTTCACATTCATCCGACCATACAAATGGAACATTCTGCTTAGTCAAATTTGTCAGCTGGGAAGCAATTGAAGAAAATCCCTTGACGAATCGACGGTAGTAGCTAGCTAAACCAACAAAGCTCCTAACCTCTGAAACATTAGTATGTGTTACCCAACTCTTCACTGTTTCAATCTTAGTAGGGTCCACCATCACTCCATCCTTAGAAACCACGTGCCCCAAGAAGGACACTGAATCGAGCCAAAACTCACACTTGGAGAATTTGGCCTAAAGCATTTTCTCCCTTAACAACTCCAATACAATTCTCAAATGCTCCTTATGTTCTTTCCTACTCTTTGAGTTTATCAGTATATCATTAATAAATACAATAACAAAGAGGTCCAGATATCGCTTAAAAATCCCGTTCATCAGACTCATGAAAGCAGCAGGGACATTCATAAGCCCAAAAGACATTACAAAGAATTCATAATGCCCATACCTGGTTCGAAAAGTAGTCTTTGGCACAATTGATGATAACCGGATCTCAAATCAATTTTAGAGAAGACACAAGCACCTTGTAACTGATCGAACAAATCATCAATGCGAGGAATGGGATACTTGTTCTTAATAGTTACCTTATTCAGCTGCCTGTAGTCTATGCACATCCGAAAACCTCCATCTTTCTTCTTCACAGATAAAACAGGAGCACCCCAAGGGGATGCACTCGGTCTAATAAAACCTTTACCTAACAACTCCTGAAGTTGGGCCTTTAACTCCCTTAACTCAGCTGGAGCCATTCTATAAGGGGGGATGGAAATGGGGCGAGTACCCGGCTCCAGATCAATACAAAAATCAATATCCCTATCCGGTGGCATACCAGGAAGGTCTGCAGGAAACACATCCAGAAACTCACAGACTATCGAAACAGACTCAATCGAAGGTACTTTGGAAGTATCATCCCTGAGATGTGCCAAGAAGGCTAAACAACCTTTACTAACCATCCTCTTAGCGCGAAGAAAAGAGATAATACGGACTGGGGTGGAAATGTAGTCACCCTCCCACACTAGCGGATCTGTCCCAGGCTTGGCCAATGTCACAGTTTTAGCATTACAATCTAAGATTGCAAAATTTGGGGAAAGCCAAGTCATACCCAGAATTACATCAAAATCAACCATTTCTAGGATAATCAAATCTACATAGGTATTGCTCCCTACAAAAGTCACAAGGCAAGACCTATACACCTTCTCAACTATCACAGACTCACCCACAGGAGTAGAGACACTAATAGGCATGTCAAGCAAATCGCAATGTAAATCAAGACCAGTAGCAAATGAGGAAGATACATATGAAAATGTGGATCCAGGATCAAACAATACAGAAGCAATGCAATCACAGACCAAAAGAGTACATGTGATAACAACATCAGATCTCTCTGCTCAGACCTCCCAGGGAAAGCTTAACAATGGGCCCTATCACCTGTCTGTCCATTGCCCCTACCAAGCTGCGCTGCAGTAGTTCCAAGTTGCCCCCCACCCCGACTGAACTGGTGACCGCCATTACCTTGGCCACCACGTCCTCCAGAATGTCGACCTCTACCATGACCACCTCTACCTTTAACTACTGGGGATCTGTAACTCTGTTTTGGACAATATTTCCTAATATGTCCAGCCTTTCCACATCCGTAACAAGTCCTGGAGTCAAGTATAGGTCTCTGTGAAAATGACGAAGTCTGGGGATAACCTCCAAACTCAGAAAAAGGCTGACTGTCTGCGACGGACCCCCAGTTGAAGCCTGCAATGAAGACTGAATAGGACGTGCTGGATAACCTCCTGAACTCTGCCCTCTGGAGTAAGAACCACTAAACTCACCTCCCTTACGAAACTTCTTAAATGTCGATGATGTGGTGAAGTCGTCTGGCTTCACCCCCTCTACCTCTATCAAAAAATCAACCACTTCCTGAAAGGCAGCAGCTACCTGTAAGGCTGGAATCTGCAAATCTAACCTCAATCCTTTCACAAAGCGGTGAATCCGCTCTTGTGGACTGAAGCAAAGCTGAGTGGCATACCTGGATAGTGCACGAAATTTGGCCTCATAAGCAGCAACAGACATCCTTCCTTGCTCTAGGCTCAGGAACTCATCTTTCCTCATATCCCTCAAAGTCCGGGGTATATACTTCTCCATAAATAAGCTAGAAAATGATGCTCAAGTCATAGGTGGTGCCCTTGCTGGTTGACACTTAATATATGACTGCCACCACATTTTGGCATCCCCCTGAAACTGGTAGGTCACAGACTCAACACCGAATCGTTCTACTATGTCCATCTTATGTAGCAGCTCATGATAGTCAACCAGACAATTATAGGCATCTTCAGATTCGGCACCCTTGAAGACTGGAGGTTTCAACTTTAAGAATTTAATGAAAAGTTCATGCTGATCACCTGTCATTATAGACCCTGTAGTCAATCGAGGAAACGTGCCTACTTCCAATGATGCATCCATGCGGGGAGTCACAGCAGCTGCATGTTGTACTCCCTGAACCTGAGGTGCTGGTGCAGAAAACACTGGAGGTGTCTGGCCCTGATCAGATAACCCGCTAAGATAAGTAAGAACCTGATTAATCATCTCTGGGATAGGCTGGGGTGGTACTTCCTTATCCTGAACCTGCTCATATTCCCCTTCTTCACCCTATCTCACTACCTCATCAGTCGGTGGAGGAGTCACTGCTCTATTCCTAGCTGGACCAGGTGTTTGTCCTCTGCCTCTAGTGGGCGTCCTCCTGCGACCCCTACCACGGCCTCTTGCCACTGCTCCTCCTCAAGTTACGGCCCTAATAGTTGGCTCAGACGCACCCTGTCTTGCCGGTGTTGGTGTTGGCACAGTTGTTGCTCTAGTTCTAACCATCTGCGAAATAGAGTGAGAATGTCAGATACCAATTTGTATCACCTAGATACCAATTGGATCCAAGTAATAGCACGAAAGAAAGAAAGAATGGAGTTTTCCTAAAGTCCTATAGCCTCTTGAAGAAAAGTAAAGGCGTCCCCATACCGTTCCTCAAGACTCTACTAGACTTGTCCTTGTGTGATGTACAACCAACGAACCTAACGCTCTGATACCAAGTTTGTCACGACCCAAAACGAGTTGTGAGTAGCACCCACACTTAACCTCCTAGGTGAGCGAACCAACAAATCTAAACCCCAACATTTACCAATAGATCAACTATGAATAACAAAAACAATGCGGAAGATCCAAAACTTATTAATGTAATCAATTAAATAAGCTTCTAAAGTTTAACACTTATTATCCCCAAAATCTGGAAGTCATCACATCAAGGACATCTATCCTCATAATTTTAGGTCAACCACAAACCACACAATCAAAAAATACAACCACACAATCAAGTACATAGGAGACTTTACAATATCACTCAATACATATCAATCGCTATTTAGAGTTTATCTATCACATAGAAATAAACCATAACCTACCTCCACCGAAGAACCGAAGTCAAGCAACTACTTTTCCAATGTCTTTCCTTTCCTTATTGCCTCCGAACCCTTCCGATCTATCAAGTATATATATATATATATATATATATATATGTATGTATGTATGT
>NC_028644.1:57791860-57799767 GCF_001406875.1 Solanum pennellii
TATATATATATATATATATAAGTTAACAAGACCATAAATACTCCGATTATTCTGTGTCTAGCCTATACCCATCAATCCACCTAATTCTATAATCAATATCTTAAAGTTCAACCTAAAGATAAGTCTTACTTCCTCCAATTAGCACAATTTAATGAAATTTAAGTAATTCAATAAACCTGATATTTAATTACCTATCTCAATATATTAAAAACTTAACTTGATAACATGATAATAATATTAATAACCTTAATTCCTATACCACTGGTGATGAAACCAGTGGTAAGCTCAACCAACTGTAATTCTATTCCTATATAAAAAAAAAAACTCAATTTAATGAGCACCTAAGCAGTGGTGGACATTTGAGAATAATAGCAGTAGCATTTATCTTTCTCCATACAAAATTTAAAATGTTTTGCTTTTCAATTTCATCAAAGGCACATGCTGAATTTTCTTTATATATATATATATATATAAATGTCCTGCAATTCATCACTAACATCAATAATCACTAATTTCTCCATATTGATTAATAATTCACTAGAAAATAATAACTAATGTAACCATGAGACAACTTTGTCTCCACCCAAAACCAATCAGTAGCATGTGATCCCTTAAATTGTAACTTTCAATCTTTTATTCCTTTTCCCGTTCTTCTAATTCAATCTTTTATTTAATTTCCTTTGCAACCAACACTAATAATAATAATTATACTAATAATAACATGAACAAGGGTTGAAATATTTGGATGAGAACTTTTACCTGAAGGATTTGCAGGCTTTCACGGAGCTGCTCTCTGTTGCTTTCTTTCGTAATCTACCTCTATTTCATCTTCTTTTCTTTTACTATGTATTTACTATCCTAATTTTATATGACTAAATATAAATAAAATGGTAAAAGTGACTCTACTATTAATTTTAATATTATCTTCTTTAACCACCAACTAACTCAAATATTAAAATTACCCTACTAATTTCATAATTGTAATTATGAATAGTTTAAAATATCCTATTAGAATCTATCAAAAAAAATTATTTTATGAAACACAAGTATTTAGCATTCAAAACGACCAAAAGGATCGTTACAAAAGTGAAGTAGTTATCACTACTTTTATGTCTCCTTATCAATTACGACAATTATTGGAAGTATCCTATTGTGTTTACTAGTCTTAGATAATGGATCCATTTGATCATAAAAAAATTAAATTATTTTTTTAAATATTTTATTTGAAGAACATAAAGTTGTATTGAATAATGGAAAACACTCAAAACCTTTTTTTTACTTTCACTATTAATATTTTCACAAATTTTAGCCACATTTTTATTTTTTTATAAAAAATCCTATTCAAATTATATTTGATATATATTTTTTAGAAAAAATGTAATTAAACAATTAAATATTATTTGTAAGATTATAATCAAGCATAAGGTAAGGTGCAATCAGAGGCGGATCTAGGATTTGAAGGTCGGGGGTGCCACAACATTCAAGTAAAATAAAAGGACTGGTTGCTTTAATTTTGGGTAAAAATTCAGGTTATTAATTTTATTTTATTTTATAATCAAATCGATCTAATGTGTCTATAGTAATATTTTCTTTTAGATATTATATGATCGGAGACAACTAAACAATTCAATTTTTATTTTCTTTTTGGAATTAAATGTCTTAGTCGCTGAAACTTTGAGAAAAAAAAAGTCATTTTAAAATTTGGGCATGTATAAATCATCTAATAATATTAACATAATATATTTATCTTCCATTGACTTTATGTGTTGTTGGAGATATATAGTTGGGAAATAATAAAAATTGTAGTTTCAGCCTATTCATCTTGCTTAGCAAAAATGTCGGTGAAGATCGAAAGAACCTTTAATTTTTTTTTTTAAAAAAATATTTTTGAAAGTTATGTTTTTTCTAAAAACTATTATTTAAATATATTCTTAATAATATTTATTTGAAGCTCATAATTCAGTACTCATTAATTGATAAAACAAAATAAACACGTTACACTCAAAACAGTAGATTAATAAATAGTGCGAGAGAAGTAAAAATAATAAAAATTAATTGTGAAAAAGGGTCAATTTGAATTAATAAAGAATAGTAAATAAATAAGAATGAATGGAGAAAAAGAAAAGAAAAAGAAAAAAAGGAGCAAGCAAATAAATTAAATATTGTTTAGATTAATAAATAGTGCGAGAGAAGTAAAAATAATTAAAATTAATTGTGAAAAAGGGTCAATTTGAATTAATAAAGAATAGTAAATAAATAAGAATGAATGGAGAAAAAGAAAAGAAAAAGGAAAAAAGGAGCAAGCGAAAAAAATTAAATGTTGTTGTTGAAGTTCAAACCCGAGTTGACAAGGTGGTAGACACTCTCCTTTGCCAATTGGTTTATTCCATTGTGTTGTCATTGGGTGGCAAAGATAATATATATTTCATTATTTTACATATATACATGTGTATACAACGTTTTTCCGAAAACACTGGGTGCCGTGGCACCCCACCCGTACACCTAAATCCGCTCCTAGGTTCAATGGTGTAAATTATTTACGGGTGACACAATGTTGATTGATGAGACTCAACGAAGTTAACACTAAGTTGGAGCTTTAGATACAAAATGTGGAATCTAAAATATTATAAGGTTGAACAAGATCATGAGTGGATATTTAGAGTGTAACTTGTGTATATAATACATGAGACTGATATGGAAATGAGATTTGATATAAATGTCATCTAAAAGAGAGGTCAAAATGAACAAACAAATCTGTGGGTGAATTACAATTATTTATTTTAATTAACTTCTTACATGAAGTTATATCTCTTTTTCAACAATAAATATGTGTTATTCACTTAAAAATTTCTCTTTCATCTTTCTTTTTCCAGATAAAATTATATTATTATTTTTGAGATTTGATAGTCATGCATGTCTCAATAATATAAAAGGTTTATTTATTAAATTAAACTTAGTATTTATAAATAAAAAGGATATTGTAAAATAAAAAATATCAAGAACTTCAAGAACATACATTGTAAATTTTGTGTTATGCGCAATCAAAGGTAAAAAAATTTAAGTTGTTCACTTTAAATATCTGGATATTCACTCGTTTCCTTAATTTTCATTTCATAAGAGAAATTGTTGTCCCCGTCGATCTCAATAGTTTTTTTATCACATGATGTAATTTAAATTATGCAAATAATTCTCAACTTTTTTTATACTTTTATTGTTGAAGAAGCTCATAATTTTATGTATCAAAAAAACTTCACAATGCACTTAAAAATCGAGAGATGACATGATATAACTTCACGTGAAAAATTAATAAAAAGAATTGTTGTTTGCACATAAATGGGTGAACTACCTTTAAAATTTATGTGATATTTTCTTTTTGTGTTTTCGTGTGACTAGTAGAGTTAAATTTATGTACAAACGAACAAAGAGTATATTTTGATCTCTATTATTGAAGAGCATTGAAAATAATCCGTTTTAAAGCCGGATTCTCTCTCTCTCTCTCTCTCTCTCTCTCTCTCTCTCCTCTCTCTCTCTCTGTATATATATGTGTGTGTGTGTGTGTGTGTGTGTGCGCGTGCGTGCGTGCGTGTGTGCGTGCGTTCGTGCGTGCGTGCGTTCGTGCGTGCGTGCGTGTGTGTGTGTGTGTGTGGTGTGTGTGTGTGTGTGTGTGTGTGTGTGGTGTGTGTGTGTGTGTGTGTGTGTGTGTGTGTTTAAATCATGTCATATGCAACCCCTCAAAGTTATTCACATATTTCATTTAGTACACCTTATAGGATGTCTCTATTGAACACCTCAATGGTTCAAAAGTCATGCCTATTGAAAACAAAATGCTAACATGTCAAAAAATGTGTGACTTACTCTCTTTAAACGCGTCAAGGTACCAAAATAATTTTTTTCTCTCTAACCTTTTTACCTAAATTAATATTTTTTAAAAGGAAACAATTAACAAATATAAAAAATAAAGAAAGAGTCGTCTACTTCCCTGCATCCCAATATTTCCTTACCTGCAACTACGCTCGATTCCTCATCCACTATTTTCATCAATTTGTTACGCACATGCACAAGCCACCCCATTCCCTGCACCTCTCTCTTTCTCTCACACTTTACGGTTCTTCTCTTGTTTTTTTTGTGTGTAGATCTACGTCCTCAAATATTGATCCGGCGAATCATTTGTTACCAGAAAATATTATAATCATAATCATTTCACGACCAAAGCCACGAAGGTGATCTGCTTATGACCGAAAGAGATAAAATTAAATGAAGGTGAAGAAAGAGGTAATGTGATGATTTGTTGGCATCGTAATTGTTGTCGGCGCAGGTGAAGAGGAAATGGGTCATGCGGGGTTAAATAAAAAAATCAAAAAAAAAAAGTTTTATATTTATAAAATTATTTTTGAATTATTTTAATAGAGATTTTTTTAAAAAAATTAACTAAATCCACGTGTCATCATTTCATTGGTGGATAGTTTTTTTAGAAAAATCTTTTTAATTTGTTTAGTTAGTAAATAGACCAAAATGGTTAGAATATCATTTTTTAAATAAATTTTTGGATTCAAATGTCACATGTGTCACGCCTCGAACATACATCCTGGACGTGAATGGCATCCAATGATCATTATTGGTCTTGAGCGAACCCTTATCATGTCTTACTTAACTCATAAGAAGACTTAACATAACTCAATTATAGAAGTAAGGAACATTCACAAGAGAAATACTTAAAATGTAATAGTCTGTCAAAACTGGCACTTAAGTCTTATCGTTTACTAATGAAATGAAAAGACTCAGAACTTACACTATCTGTCTATGAAGCCTGTAAGACTACTAAGAGAATGTTGGGACAAACCTCACAACATTTTATAATGAAAAGACTAAAGTGTTAAAGGAGTCCTTCGGATGCAATGATGCTCACACTTGACTCTGAATGCTCAAACTAGATCAACGAGGCGCTGGATGTTGATCTTGATTACCTGCATCTGCATCATAAGACGATGCAAGCCAACTGACATCAGTACATTGAATGTACGAGCATGCGAGTTGAAATTCTAAACAACAACTTAAAGCTTGAAAGGATTAATGAGAACTTACCTTGCCTCTATTCAACTCATGAAATACTAAACTCATTATAAAGCAGTGTAACGACTTAGTTCGTTAAAGAAATGCAATAACAAACTCAACTAATTTACTTATATATNTATATATATGAAAGTAATATAGTTTATGTGGGAGATTCTCTAACTGATAACCATCACTATGAGTCTAAGCGATGGTACAACGTCTTACCTCACGTTGCAAGAGGACCGTTTGATACCTTGCCATCAGTATAGAACCTAAACGACTAAATGGATCCACTAGTCTATGCTAAAAAACACTAAGGAATCATCTAAAATGTATGACCATTCTTCTGTCCATGTTGGCTACATGGTTTATGGGAGCTTGAGTTAATATGAACTTGCGTCCTTATATCGGTGCTCAATACTACTTCCAAAATACTAGGCTCATATGTTTTAAGAACAACTTCTTCTCTGGTTTGAGGTAATTTGCTCAAACTTAGCTTTTTAAAAGCTTTCTTGGAAATAATGGTTTTCTCTTTACTAAAACTAGCCAAAGACTCTGTTGGAAATCTATCTTCCTTTCTTGCTCAAAATGTGAAATCATTTGTAACTCTTTGGAAATAGTTAGTTCTCTTATAACTTTTGAGAAATGAACTCAATTCTTTACTCTTTGTGTATCTTGCAACTTAACTCTTAGGGAATACTTAGTTCCGTTATAACTTTTGAGAATTTTACCCAACTCATTACTCTTTGTTTAACTTATAGCTTGAGCCTTAAAACAAAGTTAAAATATTTGTGTAAGACTCTTGAAACTTTTAAGAACTTACTTTGACTTGCTTCTAACTTTTAGACTTGGCTCTTAATTTCATTAAGTTTGATTTTAACTTTCCATGAATTGAATTATAGATTCAAGTTTCACGATCTCATGTATATGGATGATTTCATAATGTTGAGATGTACCTTAGAGTGTTGGAATCAACTAAGAAATGTGGGTACATCACTTAGGAACTAGTACGAAAATATGGGAAAATAATTGGGTCTTTAGGCCTCATTGGCGCTCTGAGAGGCGTGGAGCGCCACGGCCTGTCGGACAGAGCTTGTCCTGTTAGGCTCTGGCAGGCGCGGCGTCCTAGGGCGTGTCAGACGGGATTTTTGATTTTTTTCTCTGTTTTTCATCTCTAAACCTTCTAACCTACCATGAATTTTTTCCAAACACTTAGAAACACCCATACCCTCAATGCCCGATATTTTAGACTCAAAAAACAGCCCGGAATCATGAATCAAATCAACTAAAGGCATACAACAACTCAACCAACAAGAATTTTTAACAATTGTTCATCAAGAACTTCAATGTTCATTATTCAATCTACTCAAAATTCACTTAATTAAACACGTTGGTGTGTGGGTGAACTAACCCAACACAGAAAGATCTCACATACTTTGATAGGAATCACCCGCGACGAATTCCACTCAAATATTTTGGCGTTCTTTATGAATTTCTGAATTTTTCTCCCTTTTTCTTCTTCTTTCTCTTTTTACCCAAGTCCTAAGCATGAATACTTTTCTAAAACTAAATTAAACTTAGTTTTTACCCTAATAAACCTTTAAAATGAATTAGGAAATAGTTGGGTGAAAAGACTACTTTACCCTTACTAAAATTCGAAATTGGACTTTTCCACTGCAACAACTCAACTTCCGAAAGACATATCTCCCTTACACGATATCAAAATCGTGCAAACTCAATGCCGTTGGAAAGATCTTTCCAATGGATTTTCAAACATATAAAGAACTGACTATAACTCATCTTGAGCTAGAAGTTATGACCGTTTGAAAATGACCAAAACTCACTTCTTACACTTAAGAAATTTTCCAGATTTTTCCTATTCTTTTCAAAAATGATAAATTTTAGTTTCTTAGCAAATTTTTGGCTATTACGAATTACGAGATGTTACAACATGCCCTCATTTGATTCATCAATTTGTTATGTCAGTGTCATGTCATAGCAAGTGCAGTACACACATCTCATATATTTGGTTGATTGTTGAAAAATATCAAATAGGTATCAATTTTAAGGGATATAGATATTTAATAAGTATTAGCCCTAATTGAAGTGTCTAAATAAATTATGTGAAAAACTTAAGAGACTGCAAATGACTTAAGCCATGTATTTATTTGCATGCACATTAACCCTTCAAACTATCAAATTCAAACTTTTCTTTCTTTTAAAAAAATATAATTTCATCGGCGTAACAAAAATATTCAAAAGATCAAAAACACTTTGGATAATTTAGGATTACAAAAATAATAAAATTGAATTAGGTAGAATATTTTTAACGTTCAGTATTTTTCTTTTAAATAATATTTTATAAATTTAACAACTTATTTAATGATAGTACGAAACACAATCAAGTCCAATAATTCCAATTAAAGTTATTAATCCTTATTTTCATGACCAAACAAATAGTTGATTCCCTCCACAGTCTTAGGGTGTGTTGGTATGAAAGAAAATGTTTTCCGTGGAAAATGTTTTCGAGAAAATGTTTTCCTTGAAAACAAGTAGATATTTGACTTATTCTCTCATGTTTGTTTGGTGTATTTTTCGGAAAAATATTTTAGTATTTAGTTTTTGAAGAAAAAATATTTTTGAGAAATATCTTTTATTTTTTACTAGAGTAGAAAATAATTTTTGAAGTTGAATTTTTTTTAAATAAAAACTTAAATTCTTTTCGTGGTGGGGGTGGGGTGGGGGGATGGTAGGGCGGATCGAGGGTAGGGGTGAAAATAAAAAAAAATTTTGAAGTTTAAAATTTACAAACAAACTTAATTTTTTTTGGAGGGGGGGTGGGGGTGTAGGGGGAT
>NC_028644.1:57800809-57804753 GCF_001406875.1 Solanum pennellii
CAGGGGGCCTAGTAGGGTGGGTGAGCGGGGGGCTGGTAGAGGTGGTGGGTGGTGGGGAGGGCTGGTAGGGGGTAGGGACGTAGGATGGGATGGGTAGGGGAGGTTGGAAGAGAGTTTTGGAAAATGTTTCCTTAAGTTTTGAAGGGAAGTCATTTTCCTTAAATTTAAGAAAAATGAGTTGATTTGGAAAACATTTTCCAAAACATTTGACCCCACCAAACATGAGAAAATTGGAAAATTCATACCAAACACACTCTTAATCTTAATTCCAAAATTGAAAGGAACCTTCCGACAATTCCATGTTACTTTGTCAAGCATTTATTTATTTATCTTGTGTTTATTATTATTATTACTCCCTCCGTCCGGATTTGTGTGTCATGTTGCACTTTTCGAAAGTCAATTTGACTAATTTTCAAAGTTAAATTAGATCACATTAATTCAATATTTTAAACAAAAAGATATTCTAAAACTATATGAAAAGTACTATAAATTACAACTTTTGGAATATTAATACGATGAAAAAATACATCTTAAAATGTTAGTCAAAATTTTTATAGTTTGACTCTAAAAATAGAAAACATGACAAACAATACCGAACGGAAGGAGTATTATTGTTATTATTTTATAATGAATTAACTACTATTCACTAATAGTTGATAAAAAAATTACACGTTAATTTATTTTGTAGAAATACTTATTCTTCTTAATTTAATTATTTTATATTTTTACATTTGAAGATTAATGACTTTTTTAGATTCTCTTGTTCTTCTTATTTTTTAAAATATGTTTTAGTAGAGATTTAGGATTTATTTTTTTCGAAAGAAAGTTCAAATATTTTTATAGTACACATGATGGTATATAAATCAAAAAATTAAATTATTTTTTATATTGTTGATTGAATGAACTAAGAAGAGAAAACACACTCTGAAGCAATGAAAATATTCATCTAAAAACTTTTTAATGTTGTGAAGAAGAATAAGTTATGAATAATATTTTTGTGAGATAAATTAGTCTAAATTTTAAAAAGAAAGAAAGAAAGTAAAAAAAAATTAATCACTTATGGTTGTCTCAAATTGCTTCAATCATGTTGAAGAATAAAGGAATCAAAATAATGAGGACAAGAAAGTGAAAAAATAATCTTTTTATTTTTTGGAAATCAAATAAGAATTCTAAACAAATTAATTTAGAGTCCAAGTTATCATATAATACTTTTTTTGTTATATTTTATTTAAATATTAATAATATGTAAATATATTAAGAGAAATAAGTATTTCTAAAAAATGAACTGGTGAAAGTAATTTTCTTGTCCATGGTCGGTGGATAGAAATTAATCATTTTTATTATTTTCTTTACTTTATTTGATTAAAGTATTTAGATGTTCTTAATAGTTTATTTGGTTAATTATCTAAACTTTGTATGTTATGAGTGAGAGTTGGATTTCTATCTCGTATCCCTTCTCTATCTACCCTTTCTCTACCCCGTTTTTATTTTTTATTTTAAGTGGATTTTGATTAATTCTAAGAATTCCGTTACCTAAGCTAAATTTTATTTTTACAAATTCTCCATTTTTTGGAAAAGAAAATATAGTACTCATTGGTAGCAAATGTAAATATAAGCTTAAGTTAGAGCTTTTATACTTTTAACAACCCTAAATTTTTAAGAAAAAAGACTTTAGTTGAAAGCTGAAAGCAACCTCAAATATGAAAATCAAACTTTAGTAGCTTAGCTTATCCATGTAAGTTTTAAATTTTAATGACATAGTTTGCACCCCATTTTCTTGGAAAAAGACAATAATTTGATCATATAGGGACATCTTTTTCCTACCATACTTTAATATTAATGATCGACACAAAATTGGCAAATTTGATATTATTGTTGATTTTCCTTTTAATTCTCGACTATTTAAATGAATTATGTGACGTAATGTGACACCAGTAGTTTAATAGATGAGACCCTTTTTTTTACTCAAAAATTTTAAATTCAAATTTTAGATATAAAAAAATATTTAATAGAGATAACTCTCTCCCATCCATTCAATCAGATTCTAATAAGATCCTATATGGTGAAAATTTAAATTAATTAAACATATTAACAATCAAATAAAAATAATAATAGAAAAGATGTCACATGGTCCGGGGATGTTACCCTTCGGCCTTCTCCATCTACTTTGAATCACATTATAACTTTTGTTCTATGTTCTCTTCTTTTTTTTAAAAAAAAAAACATATCTTACTCTATACTATTGTCTATTAGTGAGAACTTGGAAAGTTAATAAGAATTATTAAGTGGAGTAAAAGTTAATCAAACAATCAAGGGTCGTTTTGTGTGAACAGTGAACGATAACATTAAATAGTTTTGAGATTATATATAATAAAATGACAGAAATTTATCTTTAAATTCTCTTATTACTATTATCCCATATTAGTTTTACAAATTTTCTAAATTTCTTATTTTCAGACATCAGATTAATGTATCATCACACTGAATTAATGTATCTCGCGCGTTAAATTTAATGTATCTCGTGCATCAGATTAATGTATCTCGCACATCAAATTAATGTATCATGTATAAAATGTACATCAAATTAGTGTATCATGTATAAAATGTAATGTATTTTACTTAACGATCAATGTATCTCGCTCATCGAATTTATGTACCAGCCCTTATATCATTATATCAGTTTTAAGGAGTTTTATAATTATAATCTTATAAGGGACATATGATAATTTTACCTTAAAAATATGTGATTTCTGTCATTTGCCCTAAATTATGTATAGTGCAATTTGATCTGTTATTTGATTGACATTTTTGAAGTAACTTATTTTAGAATATAATTAGTAAGAGATAAGTTGTTCCTCTCCTTGAGTGCTATTGAAATCTCAAGATAAAATAAGTAAATGACAAAAAAAAAAAGATTAATCCTTTTTATACAATATTTTTCAAATTTAGGAAGAATATTTTTATAACTAAAAAAATTATATTTAAAAACTATTATTTAAAATATAATAAATTAAACATTCAATAAAAAATATAATAATTATAGTTTATTTTATCGTAACTAATATCGCATAGCTTGAATTTTAATCAAACAAATTTGATGGATGTACTGATGGGATATCTTGTTAGTGGGGTTGACTTATCACTTATGTTTGCTTGTCCAGAAAAACCACATCATGCTGCAATTACAAAGTCTAAGAAGAGATTTCACCTCTTTTCTTTAAAAAAAAAAAAAAACAAACATAATTGTAAAATAGTTTAAAATTAAATAATATATAATTTTAAGTTTAAGCTCAATACATTATAAGAAAAATCAATTTTAGCAGTAATAAGTATACATATTAATAAAAAATATTAAATTTTTTATCGGTATTAATTAATTGTCATTAAATTCAATGTTGTTAAAGTCTTCAGGGACATATACAAAGAGTGTTAATTACTGCTAAATAGGGACAAACACAAAGATTTAAAACAAGGAAATTTTCATAAAGGATTTTTAAAGTAAACGATTTTTTAATAATATGTTGAAGTATCATGAATTTCACGTAAAATTCTCTAAAATAAAAGGTCTTCATAAGTATATATATTTAAACATAATTTTAGTGGGTCATATTAATTAAGTGGGGCGGGTTAAAATGCTCAAAATTGGATTCTTAATATTTTTAATAAAAGATTAGTTTCAAACGAAATTTTGATTTCAATAAAATATAGTGAAAAATTGTTCAAAATATTGGTTGTCACGACCCAAAACGGGCCGCGACTGGCACCCACACTTATCCTACTATGTGAGCGAACCAACCTATCTAATCCCCAACATTTCAACCATAAATAACAAAATATAATGCGGAAGACTTAAAACTCATTAATGAAAATCGATTAAATAACTTATAAAAACTCAATACTATTTATTCCCAAAACCTGGAAGTCATCACCACAAGAACATCTAT